>NC_037683.1:36146067-36303422 GCF_003255815.1 Theropithecus gelada | reverse complement strand
AAAAAAAAAAAAAAAAAAAAAAAAAAAAAAATTAGCCAGTGTCAGTTCCGTCACACATGGAAGCTTCCTGGCCAAAATTTAAATTAATATGGAAGACCTGGGGATGCGTCCAAAGCACAAAATACAAAAATCGAAAGAAAAGTATATATTAATAAGTACTTGTAAATGATAAAAACTTGCCTGCAAAAGCATAAAATATGCATCAAAAAGGTAGAGAAAAAAGAATAGAGAATTTAGGCCAATTGGAAAATTACAAAAGTTAAAAAGAAAGATAACACTTGGTGACTAATATTAAAGGGTGAATTCTAGGCCCTAAAGAAAGCTGTAGGTAGTAGCAGTCCAAGATCCTTAGTTCCTAGGAACTAAACACCAATGATTCCCAGACTCTTAACTGGTTAGATGTCCCCTTTGGATCAGAAAATTGTTCATGTTCCATCAATCATGCTCCCAAATTTCAATTCCCTTGCCCTAAAAATTAAAAAAAAAAAAAAAAAAAAAAAAAAAAATTCCTTCTGACCCAGTCGAGTAGACTTGAAAGTTACGATTTATAATATATATGAACATATATATACTTACTGCTATTTTGATTCAATCATAATCTCTTAATATATAATTTTAGATGACATGTTGGAACCAGCTACTATACCTGCCACCTAATAGATGTTATCTAAGTTAAATCTCACAATAAACTACCAAAGAGTTACAGCTTTCCCCCCATTTTCCTAGCTGAAACTAGTAGCTTAGCTAGCTTAGACTCAAAAATGTTAAGTAACTTGAAGGTCATAGTGAGGATAATTGGCATGGTTCAAAATCTCCATGATACTTTAAATTAGATACATCTTTATAAAAATAAATATTTCAAAATATTCATCAATAGAGATTCTTATGTACCCACCTTTGAAAGTAATTTGTCCCTAAATATTATGTAATTAGAGGACTGGCACTTCCCAGTATAGCCTCTGCTACTGTGTGATACTAAAAAGTATTGGGCCGGGCGCAGTGGCTCCCACCTGTAATCCCAGCACTTTGAGAAGCCAAGGTAGGTGAATCATGAGGTCAAGAGATGGAGACCATTCGGGTCAACATGGTGAAACCCCGTCTCTACTAAAAATACAAAAAATTAGTTGGTCGTGGTGGTGCGCACCTGTAGTCCCAGCTACTCAGGAGGCTGAGGCAGGACAACCTGGGAGTCAGAGGCTGCAGTGAGGCAAGATTGTGCCACTGCACTCCAGCGTAGGTGACAGAGTGAGACTCCATCTCAAAAAAAAAAAAAAAAAAGTATTGATCTCAGTGCCTTTTTTATCATTAGCAAAGTTAATAGCCCTGCTCTTGCTGATGACAGGGCATGTTCTAAGAATAAAACAAAATGATGAACGTGAAAGTTATTTGATAACTCTACATCAAAAATTCAAATTTTCCTGACTCATGTTCTTTTTTAAACTCTGCAGATGACATGAACACATAGAGACAAGAAATTACTTTGCCGTGACTGGATTCTTTCTGGTGGGGCTTTCCCAATATCCAGAGCTCCAGCTTTTTCTGTTCATGCTCTGCCTCATCATGTACGTGATAATCCTCCGGGAAATAGCATCCTCATTATCATCAGGATCCTAGATTCTCACCTCCATACCCCCATGTATTTCTTTCTTGGAAACCTCTCATTCTTGGACATCTGTTACACATCATCATCCATTCCTCCAATGCTTATTATATTTAATAAGCATTACTACCCACCACCAATCCCTCTCCACACTACTCAGCTGATGCTTTCTGGAAGATGACACCTCCCGGCAGGAGGCCAACCAGCACAAAAATAGAGCATTAAACTACCAAAGCTAAGGACTCTGATGGAGTCCATTGCACCCTCTGCCCCCTCACCGGAACAGGCACTGGTATCCACGGCTGAGAGACCCATAGATTTCTGAGAGAAAATCCATCTCCTTCATTGACTGTGCTCTGCAGATGGTTGTGTCCCTTGACTTGGGCTCCACTGAGTGTGTCCTCCTGGCTTTAATGGCCTATGACTACTATGTGGCCATCTGCAACCCACTGACGTACTCCATCATCATGAAGAGAGTGCTGTATGTGCAAATGGCTGCATGGTCCTGGATCATAGGCTCTCTGAATTCCTTAGTGCAGACAGTCCTGACAATGGTGTTGCCTTTCTGTGGGAATAACATAATCGATCATCTTACCTGTGAGATCCTGGCTCTTCTTAAAGTCATATGCTCAGATATCTCCATGAATGTGTTTATAATGATAGTTGCAAGTATTGTTTTATTGGTGATTCCTCTTCTGTTAATTTTTATCTCCTATTATTCTCTCTTCCATCTTGAGAATTAATTCAGCTGAAGGAAGAAAGAAAGCCTTTTCTACCTGTTCAGTGCACTTGACTGTGGTCATCTTATTCTATGGTTCAGCCCTTTTCATGTACGTGAAGCCCAAATCAAAGTTCACAAAAGCATCTGATGAAATCATTGGATTGTCTTATGGAGTGATCACCCCAATGTTGAACCCCATGATCTACAGCCTGAGGAATAAGGAGGTTAAAGAAGCTGTGAAGAAACTCCTCGGCACTTGCATCTGTGGAAAATATGAAAGGCCTTGAGGCATGTGATGTTCTCAACAAGGGATCAGATCAGGTGTTTTGTATTCACAGATAAAGTCACAGAATCTGATATCAAAAGAGTGTGTATGTTTGTAAAGACAACTTTGGGATTTCCATTCCTTTCATCACAGAATGCTCATGTACGCCTTCTGAATTAAGTGTTGTGTGCAGAGTTTCAAGCGGTAGGTGTCTATGCTCATTGATCCCATATAGGAATAAGGTTTTTCATCAAGATAAATCTCACTTTACTTTTTATCTCTTTCTCTTTCTTACTCATTTTTCTCTCCCTCTTCTCTATCTCCTCCTCTTTCTTGACCTTCCTCCTCTTCCCTTCTTCATCTACTTCCTTTCTCTTTCTTCCTTCTGTCTTCTTGATCTCCTTTATCTGTCATTTTGAATAGAACATCTATTGCTTTGTTGTACCGCATCCCCTCTTCTGGTAAAATTTTATATATACATATATATATATATATATTTTTTTTTATATATCAACAGTCCCTTCTTCTGAGTCCATGTGGTCTGCATGGGACTAACTCAACCTTCTGGATATAGTGGTAGATGCTGAACAAAAGCCTAGCCAATAAAAAAGCAAATCCCTCTCGCTACAGTGACTCATTCAGGGTAGCAAGTGAGCCAAGTCAGGCTAATCAAACTCAACCCAAGAATGCTGTCCCACTAGGGAAAGAAAAAAAAAAGGCACTCTTTCCACTAGGGTTGCTTAACTGGAGAAATGTGAGCCTGGAGCCAATCCTTGGCCGTATGAGGAGAGAGCCTAACTGAGATGCAAAGGGGAGTTCAGAAGGAGAGAGAGGGTGTCTGATGCTGTTAGCTCCTCGATTCAGCTGTGTCTAAAGCCATTTTCACATTCTTTTTAGTTCATGAGTCAATAAATTATCTTTATATGAAAAGCTAATTTTAACATGAGGGGGATCATGGCAGATGGGAGGCAAGACTAGATTGCAGCTCCAGACACAGCAGCATGCAGAGGCTTACACTGTGAATGTTAGCTCCAGATCGACTGCATGAACAAACCAGCAATCCCGAGACGACCCACAGACCCTCCGAAGGAAGTGGACTGCTCCTGCAGGACCCAGGAGATGCCCCAATAATGTGGGTGCCCCACTACAGAAATGGGAAAGGGAGACCCTCCTCTCCCAAACACACATCCCCACTGGAGAAGCTGAAGGTTTGTTTGCAGAAGTTTCTGATTTTACCTGGAGCTGACCTCAGTTAGAGAGCCGAGCGAAATACAGGCGTAGAGGAAGCGCAGAAAAGCCCCAGGAGCTCACTGGGTCCCGCAGCAGCCCATTCCTGCCTGGCACCACGGGGATCCATCAGCAGGGTGGCCAGAGAAGCACAGAGTAAAACACCACAGGGACAAGGAATTCTCTAACTGAACTTTGTAACAATTTGAATGGGATGAGAAGCCTTCTGGCCAGAACTCAGGGGAGAGTAGGAATCAGGTGTGCAGACTTCACAGGCAGGGGAAGATCTAAAACCCTTTTCTCTCGCAGCTGGGAGGCAGATAGCCTCGGGCAAGTTTTCAAGCCTGTCTCACCCTCTGCCTGGACGCAGACTCAGGGCTGTTGGGGGTGGCGGGGGCAAGGTGGGAGTGAGACCAGCCCTTCAGTTTGCATGGGAGCTGGGTGACTGCCAGCCTTACCCACTTTCCTGACAAGCTGCATGACTCAGCAGAGGCAGCCATAATCCTCCTAGGTACACAACTCCAGTGACCTGGAAATCTCACCCCCATCCCCCAGGGCAGCTGCAGCAAGACCCACCCAAGGAAAGTGTGAGCTCAAATGTGTCTTGCCCTGCCCCCACCTGAGGGTCCTTCCCTATCGACCCTGGTAGTGGAAGACAAAGGGCATATAATCTTGAGAGTTCTAGGGCCCCGCCCACCACCGGTCCCTCTCCACACTACTCAGCTGATGCTTTCTGGAAAAAATGCCACCTCCTGGCAGGAGGCCAGCCAACACAAAAATAGAGCATTAAACCACCAAAGCTAAGGACCCTCATGGAGTCCATTGCACCCTCTGCCCCCTCACCGGAACAGGCACTGGTATCCATGGCTGATAGACTCATCTACAGTTCACATCACAGGACTCTGTGAAGACAACCCTCAGTACCAGCCCTGAGCTGCGTAGACTCACTGGGTAGCTAGACCCAGAAGACAGACAATAAGCACTGCCGTTCGGCTCACAGGAAGCCACATCCATAGGAAAAGGCAGGGAGTACTACCTCAAGGGAACACTCCATGAGACAAAAGAGTGTGAACAACAGCCTTTTCAGCCTGAGACCTCTCTGACAGAGCCTACCCAAATGGGAAGGAACCAGAAAACCAGCCCTGGTAATATCACAAAACAAGGCTCTTCAACATCCCCCCCCAAAAATCACACTAGTTCACCAGCAATAGATCCAAACCAATAATAAATTCCTGACTTACCTGAAAAATAATTCAGGAGGTTAGTTATTAAGCTACTCAGGAAGGGACCAGAGAAAGGCAAAGCCCAATGGAAGGGGAAAAAAAAAAAAAAGATACAAGAAGGGAGAAATATTCGTGGAAATAGATAGCTTTAAAAAATCAAAAATTTTGGAAATTTTGGACACACTTTTAGAAATGCAAAATGCTCTGGAAAGTATCAGAAATATAACTGAACAAGTAGAAGAAAGAAATTCAGAGCTCAAAGACAGGGTCTTTAAATTAACAAAGATAAAAAAGAATAAGAAAATATGAACAAAGCCTCCAAGAAGTCTGGGTTTATGTTAAACCACCAAACCTAAGAATAATTGGTGTACCTGAGGAATAAGAGAATTCTAAAAGCCTTGAAAACATATTTGGGGGAATAATCAAGGACAACTTCCCTAGCCTTCTGAGAGAACCAGACATCCAAATATAAGAAGCACAAAGAACACCTGGGAAATTCATTGCAAAGAGATCTTCACCTAGGCACATTGTCATCAGCTTATCCAAAGTTAAGAAGGAAAGAATCTTCAGAGCTATGAGACAGAAGCAACAGGTAACCTATAAGGGAAAATCTATCAGATTAACAGCAGATTTCTCAGCAGAAACCTTATAAACTATAAGAGATTGGGGACCTATCTTCAGTCTCTTCAAATAAAACAATTATCAGCCAATAATTTTGTATCCACCAAAACTAAGCATCATACATGAGGGAAAGATACAGTCGTTTTCAGATAAACAAATGCTGAGAGAATTCACCATTACCAAACCACCACTACAAGAACTGCTAAAAGGAGCTCTGAAACAAATCCTGGAAACATATCAAAACAGAGCCTCTTTAAAGCATAAATCACACAGGACATATAAAATGAAAATACAAGTTAAAAAGCAAAAACAAAGGCTGGGCGTGGTGCCTCACGCCTGTAATCCCAGCACTTTGGGAGGCCAAGGCAGGCGGATCACGAGGTCAGGAGATCAAGACCATCCTGGCTAACACAGTGAAACCTCGTCTCTACTAAAAATACAAAAAATTAGCCGGGTGTGGTGGTGGGCACCTGTAGTCCCAGCCACTCAGGAGGCTGAGGCAGGAGAATGGCGTGAACCCAGGAGGCAGAGCTTGCAGTGAGCTGAGATCATGCCACTGCACTCCAGCCTGAGTGACAGAGCAAGACTCTGTCTCAAAAAAAAAAAAAAAAAAAAAAGGCAAAAACAAAAAACAAAACCAAAGTACACAGGCAACAAATAGCACAATGAAAGCAAAGGTACCTCACATTTCAATACTAACAGTGAATGTAAATGGTCTAAATGCTTCACTTAAAAGTTACAGAACCACAGAATGGATAAGAATTCACCAACCAACTATCTGCTGCCATCAGGAGACTCACCTAACACATAAGGACTCACGTAAACTTAAAGTAAAGGGGTGGGAAAAGGCATTTCATGCAAATGGACAGCAAAAGCAAGCAGGGGTAGCTATTTTAGACAAAACAAACTTTAAAACAACAGTGGTTAAAAGAGAGAAAGAGGAACAGTACATAATGGTAAAAGGCCTTGTCCAAAAGGAAAATATCACAATCCTAAACATATATGCACCTAACACTGGAGATCCCAAACTTATAAAACAATTACTATTAGACCTAAGAAATGAGATAGACAGCAACACAGTAATAGTGGGGACTTCAATACTCCACTGACAGCAGTAGACAAGTTGTCAGGACAGAAAATCAACAAAGAAACAATGGATTTAAACTATACCTTGGAACAAATGGACTTAACAGATATATACAGAACATTTCATCCAACAGACTCAGAATACACATTCTATTCAACAGCGAATGGAAATTTCTCCAAGATGGACCATATAATAGACCATAAAATGATCCTCAATAAATTTAAGAAAGTTAAAATTATATCAAGCACTCTCTTGGACCACAGTGGAATAAAACTGAAAATCAATTCCAAAAGGAACCTTCAAAACCATGTAAATACATGGAAATTAAATAGCCTGCTCCTGAATGAGCATTGGGCCAAAAACAAAATAAAGATGGAAATTTAAACATTCTTCCAACTGATGACAATAATGACACAACCTATAAAATAAAAACCTCTGGAATACAGCAAAAGCGGTGCTAACAGGAAAGTTCATAGCCCTAAACGCCTACATCAGAAAGTCTGAAAGAGCACAAACAATCTAAGGTCACACCTCAAGCAACTAGAGAAAGTAGAACAAACCAAACCCAAACCCAGCAGAAGAAAGGAAATAACCAAGATCAGAACAGAACTAAATGAAATTGAAACAAAACAAAACAAAACACAAAAGATACACTAAACAAAAACCTGGTTCTTTGAAAAGATAAATAAAATTGATGAACCATTAGCAAGATTACCCAAGAAAAGGAGAGAGAAAATCCAAATAACCTTACTGAGAGATGAAACAGGAGATATTACAACTGACACCACTGAAATATGAAAGATCATTTAAGGCTATGAACACTTTTATGCATATAAACTAGAAAACCTACAAGAAATGGATAAATTCCTGAAAAAATACAACCTTCCTAGCTTAAATCAGGAAGAATTAGATACCCTGAACAGATCAATTATAAGCAGCAAGACTGAAATGGTAATTTAAAAATTACCAACCAAAAAAAGTCCAGGACCAGACAGATTCACAGAATTCTACCAGACATTCAAACAAGAATTAGTACCTATCCTTTTGACACTATTCCACAAGATAGAGAAAGAAGGAGCCCTCCCTAATTCATTATATGAAGCCACTATCACCCTAATACCAAAACCAGGAAAGGACATAACCAAAAAAGAAAACTACAGACCAATAGCCTTGAGGAACATAGATGCTAAAATCCTTAACAAAATACTAGCTAACAAAATCCAACAACATATCAAAAAGATGATCCACTATAATCAAGTGGGTTTCAGACCCGGGATGCAGGGATGGTTTAACATACTCAAGTCAATAAGTGTGATAACATAAACAAAATTACAAACAAAAATCACATGATCACCTCAATAGATGTAGAAAAAGCATTCGACAAAATCCAGCATCCTTTTATGATTAAAACTCTCAGCAAAATCGGCGTATAAGGGATATACCTCAATGTAATAAAAGCCATCTATGACAAACCCACAGTCAACATGATACCAAATGGGGAAGAGTTGAAAGCTGTCCCTCTGAGAACTGAACAAGACAAGGATGCCCACTGTCACCACTCCTCTTCAACATAGTACCGGAAGTCCTAACCAGAGCAATCAGACAAGAGAAAGAAATAAAGGCATCCAAATAGGTAAAGAGGAAGTCAGACTGTCACTTGTTTGCTGATGATATGATTGTTTACCTTGAAAGCCCTAAGGACTCCTCTAGAAAGCTCCTAGAACTGATAAAAGGAA
Organism: Theropithecus gelada; assembly: GCF_003255815.1. Lineage (NCBI taxonomy): Eukaryota > Metazoa > Chordata > Mammalia > Primates > Cercopithecidae > Theropithecus > Theropithecus gelada. Next base: position 36,294,942 of record NC_037683.1, on the reverse strand, counting down.
TTCAGCAAAATTTCTGGATACAAGATTAATGTACACAAATCAGTAGCTCTTCTGTACACCAACAGCAACCAAGTAGAGAACCAAGAACTCAACCCCTTTTACAATAGCTGCCAAAAAAAAATAAAATACTCAGGAACATACCTAACAAAGGAGTCAAAAGATCTCTACAAGGAAAACTACAAAACACTGCTGAAAGAAATCACAGATGACAGAAACAAATGGAAACACATCCTATGTTCATGGATGGATAAAATCAGTATTGTGAAAATGACCATAAGCGTGACAATGCTTAGGCCAAAAGCAATGTACAAATTCAATGCAATCTCCATCAAAATACCACCATCATTCTTCACAGAGTTATAAAAAACAATTCTAAAATTCATATAGAACCGAAAAAGAGCCCACATAGCCAAAGCAAGACTAAACAAAAATAACATTTTATAATGTGACTTTATTAAACGTTTTGTTATAATGTATTTATTCAATGTGGCATAGTTTTTTAAAAGGAAGAAATGGGGACAAACTCTAACACTGTAGTTTACTAGGATTATAAACTTTAACCTAGCAGAGTCTCCATTTCCCTTGACGTAAAATGTGGCATTTAGTCCTTAGCTTAAGGGGTCTTACGGGAATTGAATAAGGAAAAAAAATGTAAAATGCCTTCTTCAGTGTTTAACTAAATGTCATGCAACAAAAAATATACATTCCCCTTACATTTCTCCATATATATCTATCTTGCCTAACAGACTGAGGGGGTTCCCTGAGGGAAAGATATGAAAGTAGTATGTACTTAAGAGTCCTTGGTACCCAGAACAAAATAAGCATTTATTGTAAATGTGTGTTGAATGAGTGAATGGGTGATTCTCTTTCTTATGCGAAGTTAAACCATTTTATTTGCCATTGCCTGAATAATCCTTACGATTGCTGCATCTGCATTTTTGCTAATACTATTCTCTCCACCTAAAATTGCCATCCCTGTAATAATCTACTATAAAAATTCAAGGTTCTCCTCAAAAAGTTTCCTCTGACTTTAAAGCCTTTTTAAATCATCCTAGCAAGACTCTACTTTATCTTCCTCTAAGTTAATTTCTTATACATCTACTTAGGCTTTGGGGTGTTTATTATGTTTTTATTATGATTTTGTGTTTTTTATTCCTTCAATTATATATACAATATGTCTGTTATTTTATTCAAAGGTCATCAGACACACAGGCTGTGAGTTATGTGTCCTTATAATACCACAAATGTTAACAGTGGGCTTCAATGAATAGATTCTTTGGATCATTGCCTTTTGCTTTGTTGTATAAAGTCTATTTGTTAATTAAGAGAATTTTCTTTTCATAGAATATGAGCAATGTGACTGTGTTGTATGTAATACATATAGCTAGCAATAATTCTGCTTAACATAATATTTCCTTTGTTGTATATATGCTTTTGTTTATTCTGGGCATCAGAGGTTTCACTGTAACAGATCAGCAAAGTCCACCTAACCTAGTTACACATAGATATAATCGGTGAACTACTTTTATTATGCTTACACTTTGACAATGACCAAAATAAAATATTAACTTATAGAACAGTGACTCCTATATATGTATCTCTAGCCCTAAGACACACTCTAGTAGGCATTTGAAATATAACATGTCTAAAATAGAAACCTTGATTTTCCTATCCCCAAATTACTTCTCTTCAAGTGTTCCCCATCTCAGGTAGTGGCATCAACATACACTCACATCCAACCCCCTAGTGAATTCTATCAGCTCTACATTCAAAATTTACTCTAAGTCTGACCACTTCCACTGCTACCACCCTGGTCCAGGCCATCATCATCTCACGTAGGCTACTGCAATGGCTTCCCAAATCACACCCCTGACTCCCCTTTCGTTCTCCTACAATTCCTTCTCTGCACAGCAGCCAAAGTGCTTTTAGAAGAGTGTAAACTGAAGTTATAAAACAGGTAAAAACAAGTTAATGGTGCTTTAAAAATTAGAACAGGGGCTGCCCATGTGGAGGCAGAGTTACAGCAGGTATCAACGGGAATGGGGAATGAGGACACTTTTCTGAGGTCCTCAGAAAAGTTAACGTTCTATATCTCAGTAGCAATTTGAGTGACAAAGGGATGTATTTGTCAAAATTGAATAGTTAGGCTTTATGAATTTCATGTATATAAATTTTAAATTAAAAAACCACAAACAAATATTAAACTCTAATGATACACACGCTAAAGTATTTAAAGTGTACAATATCTGCAGTGTACTTCAAAAGCATCCAAAATTAACATGAATTTAATGGGAGAATAGAGAGATGAATAGAAACACAGATATGAGGCTGGGTGTGGTGGCTCACGCCTGTAATCCCAGCACTTTAGGAGACTGAGGTGGGCGGATCACCTGAGGTCAGGAGTTGGAGACCAGCCTGGCCAACATGGTGAAACCCTATCTCTACTAAAAACACAAAATTAGCTGGGTATGGTGGTGCACGCCTGTAATCCTTGATATTCAGGAGGCTGAGGCAGGAGAATCGCTTGAACTTAGGAAGTGGAGGTCGCAGCGAGCCGAGGTCGCACCATTGCACTCCAGCCTGGGCAATAAGAGCAAAACTCTGGAAAAAGAGAAAGAAATGATATAAGCAAATCAAGTAAAATGTTAGTGGTAAAATCTAGTTGGTTGGTATATGTTGTTCAATGTAAAATTCTTTCAGTTTTGCTTTATGTTTGAAATTTTTCATAATAGAGTGTTGAAAAAACTGTATAAAATCTATCAAGATTTGTCAAAGATCAGATGGCTGTAGATGTGTGGTATTATTTCTGAGGACTCTGTTCTGTTCCATTGGTCTATATCTCTGTTTTGGTACCAGTACCATGCTGTTTTGGTTACTGTAGTCTTGTAGTATAGTTTGAAGTCAGGTAGCATGATGCCTCCAGCTTTGTTCTTTTGACTTAGGATTGTCTTGGCAGTGCGGGCTCTTTTTTGATTCTATATGAACCTTAAAGCAGTTTTTTTCAAATTCTGTGAAGAAACTCATTGGTAGCTTGATGGGGATGGCACTGAATCTATAAATTACCTTGGGCAGTATGGTCATTTTCATGATATTGATTCTTCCTATCCATGAGCATGGAATGTTCTTCCATTTGTTTGTGTCCTCTTTTATTTCACTGAGCAGTGGTTTCTAGTTCTCCTTGAAGAGGTCCTTTACATCCCTTGTAAGTTGGATTCCTAGGTATTTTATTCTCTTTGAAGCAATTGTGAATGGAAGTTCATTCATTATTTGGCTTTCTGTTTGTCTGTTACTGGTATATAAGAATGCTTACGATTTTCGCACATTAATTTTGTATCCTGAGACTGTGCTGAAGTTGCTTATCAGCTTAAGGAGATTTTGGGCTGAGATGATTGGGTTTTCTAAATATACAATCATGTCATCTGCAAACAGGGACAATTTGACAAGAAATGGGGAAAGGATTCCCTATTTAATAAATGGTACTGGGAAAATTGGCTAGCCACAAGTAGAAAGCTGAAACTGGATCCTTTCCTCACTCCTTATATGAAAATTAATTCAAGATGGATTAGAGACTTAAATGTTAGACCTAATACCATAAAAACCCTAGAAGAAAACCTAGGTAATACCATTCAGAACATAGGCATGGGCAAGGACTTCATGTCTAAAACACCAAAAGCAACAGCAACAAAAGCCAAAATTGACAAATGGGATCTCATTAAACTAAAGAGCTTCTGCACAGCAAAAGAAACTACCATCACAGTGAACAGGCAACCTACAGAATGGGAGAAAATTTTTGCAATCTACTCATCTGACAAAGGGCTAATATCCAGAACCTACAAAGAACTCAAACAAATTTACGAGAAAAAAACAAACAACCCCATCAAAAAGTGGGCAAAGGATATGAACAGACATTTCTCAAAAGAAGACAGTCATACAGCCAACAGACACATGAAAAAATGCTCGTCATCACTGGCCATCAGAGAAATGCAAATCAAAACCACAATGAGATACCATCTCACACCAGTTAGAATGGCAATCATTCAAAAGTCAGGAAACAACAGGTGCTGGAGAGGATGTGGAGAAATAGGAACACTTTTACACTGTTGGTGGGATTGTAAACTAGTTCAACCACTATGGAAAACAGTATGGTGATTCCTCAAGGATATAGAACTAGAAATACCATATGACCCAGCCATCCCATTACTGGGTATATACCCAAAGGATTATAAATCATGCTGCTATAAAGACACATGCACACGTATGTTCATTGTGGCACTATTCACAATAAGCAAAGACTTGGAATCAACCCAAATGTCCATCAGTGACAGAATGGACTAAGAAAATGTGGCACATATATACCATGTAATACTATGCAGCCATAAAAAAGGATGAGTTTGTGTCCTTTGTAGGGACATGGATGCAGCTGGAAACCATCATTCTCGGCAAACTATTGCAAGAACAGAAAACCAAACACCGCATGTTCTCACTCATAGGTGGGAACTGAACAATGAGATCACTTGGACTCGGGAAGGGGAACATCACACACCGGGGCCTATTATGGGGCGGGGGGGAGGGATTGCATTGGGAGTTATACCTGATGTAAATGACGAGTTGATGGGTGCTGACGAGTTGATGGGTGCAGGACACCAACATGGCACAAGTATACATATGTAACAAACCTGCACGTTGTTCACATGTACCCTAGAACTTAAAGTATAACAATAAAAAATAAAAAAATAAAAACCTGTCAAGAATACAGCTCTTGAATGAATGTTGTATGAGTAAGTGAGGCAAGGGTAGAAATTGGATTAAAAATGGTATTATCAATTATCTTAAACATACTTTAGGAAAAAGTTCTAGTTTAAAAGGGTAAAACTTTTTAATAGGTTATTTACAACTCTTACAAGAGAGAAATCAAAAATAAATTTTAATGGTCCCTGTGAAACTTAATTTCCTATACTGAATGCTTTTCAGGGTTTCCATTGCTATTTCTGGGGGATGGGTACAAGGGAGGAGAGGGAAAGGAGAAATGAAATACATCAGAAGACTTACCAGAATCAGGTTGTAATGTAGTAAGAAAAAAGAAAACAGCAATTTTTGGCGTAATGTGCTTTTTGTGATATTCCTTCATATATTTTTGGCTATTTCTGAGGGGATTACTGATTCCTCAGGCGTATCAGATAACCTTAGCAAAAAGAAATGTATTTTCTCCTACAACACTTATTCTGCAATTTCACCTTTTCAATACAATGAAAACAATGAATTTTTTGATAATGCCATTTCTATATATCCACATAATTTCTCATAAATATATATTTTTTTTTTTCGTGAGACGGAGTCTCTCTCTGTCTCCCAGGCTGGAGTGCAGTGGTGCGATCTCGACTCACTGCAAGCTCCGCCTCCCGGGTTCACGCCATTCTCCTGCCTCAGCCTCCCGAGTAGCTGGGACTACAGACGCTCGCCACCACACTGGGCTAATTTTTTGTACTTTAGTAGAGACGAGGTTTCACCATGTTAGCCAGGATGGTCTCGATCTCCTAACTTCATGATCTGCCCGCCTTAGTCTCCCAGAGTGCTGGGATTACAGGCGTAAGCCACCACACCTGACCTCTTACAAATCTTGTAACATTGCCACAAGATTGATATACAATAACAAAGGCTAAATGAGGGGATAGATACCCCATCTTCCATGATACGATTATTACACATTGCATACCTGTATCAAAATATCTTATGATCCCATTAATATATATACCTACTGTGTACTAACAAAAATTAAAAATTAAAAACGAATTTATACACAATTACACAATCATTCACATTTCCCGGGGCCTTTTCCAATCTGGAACCTTAATAAAAATTAAAAAGCTGAAGTTCAATTCAAGTAATCTCTAAATTGGCTGAGCTGTTTTCTATGCTACTCATATTTTCACACCAGATGTGGGACACAAAATGATTTAAAATGTGAGGCAATATTGGTTAAGGGCAATGTAAGTAAATAGTATTTGTATTATAATAATGATTCAGGTAGTTAAAGAATACAAATGTTAATATGCATGTCATAATGTATAAGATTATTTTAAAATCGGAAGTGAGACTTTACTCAATATAGCGAGCACCTCTAGTATTAGTGATGAAAGGACTACTGAGAATAAATTTTACACTTTTGATCAAAAGCTTTAAATTTCAAAGCATTTTTTAAATAGCAAAAATGCATAATTCAGTCACTGAATAACAAACAAGAGAAATTATTGAAGTAGATCAATCAAGACAATTAAATGGCAAAGACCTTAAATCATATTTATCTTGGTTCAGAAGGAAAATATGTCTTGAGAAAAACATGCAGATTTAGATATCTCTGTGTTTAAAGTCTTTAACTTTCTTATAGGTAAATTGAAATTCTGGAAAAGAAGCTAACTTTAAAAAACAGTGGAAATAGAGACAAGTAAAATAATTCTATATAAAAGGCACAAGGCAAACTCTATATTTCTTAGCTTTGGGTTAGGCTGGAAAATTTTACCACATTTTGAAACTAATTATCTTACCATAACAGTGAAATTATTAAAAGTCCTAGGAATGATTGAGCAGACATATATAGTGTATGCAAAACTGCATTATGTTTCAATATGTGTGTATATTTATGACATTAGTATTTGCTTTAAATCTCTTCTCTAAGATACTGAATTATGAAAGACAGAATTTACTTTATTCTTAATTAATTAATTTATTTATTTATTTAGGAGACGGAGTTTCACTCTTGTTGCCCAGGATGGAGTGCAATGGCACAATCTCAGCTCACAGCAACCTCAGCCTCTCAGGTTCAAGCGATTCTCCTGCCTCAGCCTCCTGAGTAGCTGGGATTACAGGCACCCAACACAACCCCCGGCTAATTTTGTATTTTTAGTAGGGATGGGGTTTCTCCATTGTTGGCAGGCTGGTCTGGAACTCCCAGCCTCAGGTGATCCACCCACCTTGGCCTCCCAAAGTGCAGGGATTACAGGCATGAACGACCATGCCCAGCCTCCTTTTTATTTTTATAACATAAAAAGAAAAATGATAATCATCAAAATAAACTTCTCTATATAGATACTTCAGAAGACACCTTCCTTTTTGTTCTTTTATGTCTGTCATTCAGTCTAGATTTTGCAGACTTATTTGGTAGGCACACTTAAATTTCAAAATCTAAAACTTACAAAAAGTGGTTTTCAATAAATATTTTTAAATATTTTTAAATGTTTACAATAAAGTATATCACTTTTTAAAATTAATATATAAATATATAAGCATATTTATAAGTAAGCAAAATGGTAAAATGAATATCTAAAAGGAAATATGGAAGTTGGTCTAAGAATGTCATAATGCTTCCCACACAGACTATTTATTACAGTTTTTAATAAATGAAGCACAGTCTGCTCTTCATAATAAATAATCCTATTATATTTTAATATCATATAGCATACAGTGTTTATTTTCTAAAATGCTTTTCATAAAGTAAAAATGCCATCAATTAAAACAGAAGGCAAAAATCAATGGAATACTATCTTAGATTGTTTAAGCAAAAGCAATGAAAACTAGAATTCTGTATAAAACTATCTTTCAAGAGAGAAGGCAAAATAAAGACAATTTTGGAAAAAAATGATTTTTTTAACACTCAGAAAACCCTTGAAAGAAACTGTCCCTTAATAAAATGAATGGAATGGAAATCACTTTTCATAGAAAATAAGGAAATTGATAAATACATGGGTAAATCCAAACTGTCACTGACTTTGTGAAAAAAAAGAGAGAGAGCAATTAGGGGACTTAAAAACAAAATAAAAATGAAACCTAATATACAAATAACATGGAATATGATGAGAGGGGTTAGAAATCAGAGATAAACATTTTGAAATCCTTCTACTATTCAGGAGGATTACAAATATATTAAGTAGAGATCGCATTAAGTTAAACACCCATCTTAAAAATTGCAACAATCTGTGTGTGTGTGTGTAACTCTGCTCAAATAGTAGAAACTGTTTTAAAATCCAATAAAATGTTTATAAAACTAAGGATGCATTGAGAAAGAAAGCAAGTCTCATTGAATACCAAAGAATCAGTATCATTCAAATCACAACCTATGTCCAAAGTACAACATATTAGAAATTCATATTAAAAAAAGAAACTTGAAAAATGTCTTTTTTTTTTTTTTTGAGACGAGTCTCACTCTGTCGCCAGGCTGGAGGGCAATGGTGCGATCTCGGCTCACTGCAACCTCCACCTCCTGGGTTCAAGCAATTCTGCTTCAGCCTCCTGAGTAGCTGGGACTACAGGCGTGCACCACCACACCCAACTCATTTTTGTATTTTTAATACAGATGGGCTTTCATCATGTTGGCCAGGATCTCGATCTCCTGACCTTGTGATCCACCCGCGTTGGCCTCCCAAAGTGCTGGGATTACAGGCGTGAGTCACCTCGCCCAGCCCAAAAATGTCTTTTAAATGTGGAAATTAAAGACCTACTTTTAAATAATTCACAAGTAAAAAAGATCATGATAGACATTTCAAAATATGTATAACTTGATAATAATTACCATAAAAATTTGTGATAAAGAAATACCGCAGTCAAATACATACACTAGGAAATACGAGAGATTAAAAATTAATACACTAAGAATCTGACTCAGAAAAAAAGGAAATGGCCTACATTCACCATATCTATTCAACATAGTACTGGAAGTCCTAGTCAGAGCAATCAGACAAGAGAAATCAGAAAGGAATCCAAATCAATAAAGAGGAAGTCAAATCGCTGCTGTTCACTGGTGTGACTGTATACCTAGAAAACCCTAACGACTCATCCAAAAAGTTCACAGATCTGATAAATGAATTCAATAAAGTTTCAGGATACAAAATAAATGTACAAATCAGTAGCATGCTATACACCAACAGCAACCAAGCTGAGAAACAAATCAAGAACTCCATAACTTTTACAACAGTTACAAATAAATAAATAAATAAATAAAATACTTAGAAATATACCTAACCAAGGAGGTGAAAGATCTCTACAAGGAAAACTACAAAACACTGCTGAAAGAAATCATCAACAACATGAACAAATTGAAACACATCCCATGCTCGTGGATGGGAAGAATCAATATTGTGAAAATGACCATACTGCCAAAAGCAATCTACAGATTCAATGCAATTCCCATCAGAGTACCATTATCATTCTTCACAGATCTAGAAAAAACCATCTTAAAATTCATATGGAACCAAAAAAGACCCCATGTAGCCAAAGCAAGAGTAAATAGAAAGAACAAATCTGGAGGTATCACACTACCCAATTTCAAACTACACTATTAGACAAGGCTATAGTTACCAAAACAGCATGGTACTGGTATAAAAATGGGCATGTAGGCAATCCGATTCACTGCCTGCGAGCATGAATGGCTACTGTGAACCAAAAAGTGTAAAGTTGACTCATTAATTCCACTTACAGGGATGTACCCAACAACATATCTACAAAATTACTCATTGAAGCATTATTTATAAACATGTGGGAATATTTAAGTATCAAAAGAGGAAAGAGGAACAAAGTTTCAATATGCTCAAATATTGGATTGTAAGAGAGCAATTAAAATGAGCCAACCAGCTCTAAACGGCTTATTTTTTTACCTTTGGCAAACCACCTAACTTCTTTAAGCTTCCTGTTTGCTGTGTGTTTTAGTCTAAAATGTAAATATCAGCTTTACAAAGTGAAATGAAAGAGAGTAAGAAAGGACTTAAGTAAAAGGTATACTACATAAGAGCATGTAAGAAATATCAGATATAATAAAATCTGATCCTTTGTCAGTAAATAGGCATCACTGACATTCTCTGAGAAAAAAAGGGATGAGAACCAAACATATGATTTGAGAATATTAAGTAAATATTTATTAAAACCTTTAAAACCCTTTACACCTTTAAAACCTTGCCTTTCGGGCAGCCAAGTAGGTATGAGAATTAGCCAAAGAGGGTTCAGTTCTCAATAAACAGGTAATTATAAAAGAGACTTTAGTAATATCGATTAAGAAATATGCTTCATTCCAAAAACAAAAAACAAAAAACAACAAAGAGGCAAAGGACCAATTGTTTTCATTTGTTTTTGAAACTCTCACCCAGGCTGGAGTGCAGTGGTGCATACTTGACTCACTGCAACCTCCACCTCCTGGGTTCAAGCGAGTCTCCTGCCTCAGCCTCCCAAGTAGCTGGGATTACAGGTGCCCGCCACCACACCTGGCTAATTTTTGTATTTTTAGTGGAGACAGGGTTTCACCATGTTGGCCAGGCTGGTCTTGAACTCCTGACCTCAAATGATCTGCCGGTCTCTGCCTCCCAAAGTGCTGGGATTACAGGTGTGAGCCACAGCACCTGGACAGACCAACTGATTTTTAATAAAAATAAACAGGACTTATACTGAGGTACCCTCTAAAATTATGACTTTTATTAACTTTCTTCCCAGTTTTCATTTTGTGCTAAGTGAAAGCTTCAGATGACTCCAAGGGAGTATGAAAATTGGGAAATGTTTTTTTTTTTTTTTTTTTTTTTTTTGAGGTGGAGTCTCGCTCTGTCGCCCAGGCTAGAGTGCAGTGGTGCGATCTCGGCTCACTGCAAGCTCCGCCTCCCGGGTTCACGCCATTCTCCTGCCTCAGCCTCCTGAGTAGCTGGGACTACAGGCGCCCACCACCATGCCTGGCCAATTTTTTGTATTTTTAGTAGAGACAGGGGTTTCACCGTGTTAGCCAGGATGGTCTCGATCTCCTGACCTCATGATCCGCCCATCTCGGCCTCCCAAAGTGCTGGGATTACAGGCATGAGCTACTGCGCCTGGCAGGAAATGTATTTTTTTAATACTCAGTCTCTTTATATGAGAAGAAAATAATTTTGGATATGAAGGCGACTTCTAATAGCACTATTAAGTTATCATGAAAAGACAACTTAGAATGTTTTTCAGAGGGAATATTAATCTGAGAAGTTCTAGTTTCCCACAGACTATTTCTGTTAACCTTCAAAAGAGATAGTGAGGCATTTGAACTTAGATCAGAAAGAACGTGTGGGAAAACCTAACACCTAACAAGGAGCAAAAGAAACACCTAACAAGGAGCAAAAGAGGCAATAGGCCCCTTTTGGTTGGACACAGCCTACTTGCCCCTTATATGAAAGTTCTAGCTCTCAATACAACATTGAGAATAAATAAAATACAACCAACTTAAAAATGCTATAAAAACAATCAATGAGGGTCAAGTAAATCTAACTCAGATTAGAAAGTTAATCAATTACCCAGCTAGCAGGTACCTGGGACAACTTGTGGAGGTAAAGAAAACACTGGAGAGCACTGAATAATGAGTGTTCATTTGGAAAAGGAACTTAATGAAAAAAATATGTACAAATAAAGTGTGTAAGTGCTTAAAGCTAGAAGATGTCTCGACTTAAACACCTAGAAAAAAAGCCATATATAATAAGAAAAATCTGAAACAAATATTAAAAGGTTCAGGAATATTTGTCTAATAAAATTTCTCCCCAACTCCAGTTGTGAGGCACAGGGATTATTCAAAGAAAAGATCTGCAAAGCCTATTTTAGGAAATAATTGTATTCACTGATGTCAGGTTTTAAAATGTCATTGGCACTAAAATTCATTTTCCAATGGAAAACGTAAAGAAAGTCAATTAATTTTTATATATAGAAAGAGGTAATAGATATATAAACATGTTTATGTGTTTTAGAAATAAAAATACTTTATAAATAGAAAAAATTTAAATAAATTTCTAGTATATTTAAATATTTAGCTATTCACAAATCTTTACTGCTATTTACTCTAAGAACTCTAGTTGAAAAGAGACTAATACAGAAATATCAAGACATGCTGACCCCCTCAGAAAGAAGGAAGCAGTGGTGGTTTTTTCTTTTTTCTTCGTTAAGGCATTTAATTCAATGTTCAACATACAACAGGTGCTTAACAAATATTTGGTGATATTTTAGGTCTCTTTTTAAAGAAAACTGAAAAACATTGATTTGCATTTTTATTGCTTTTTATTATTATTAACCCACTTTATTATTAGTAGTAACCTGCCTTTACAGAAGTTTTTCTTCTATACACAATCCAGTATCACACACAAAAAAACTAAGTTAAGTCCACTCTATAAATACCTATAACTTACATTACAGGAACTCAAAAGTAACAGAAATAGACATATGCGCACAGTTGACGCCTAATGAAGGAAAAGTGAGTCTATGCCACCATCTAGTGGCTGCAGAATAATAAAGCACCAAAAGAAAGTATACCCAGGGATGTAGTACCAGAATATAAGCATCTAGAGTTTACATGTAGAGCTACTGCCCTACTATTCAGTTGGGCCACCATTGGCACTACCTGGCCCGTCTACCTGCTTGCTTCTGCATAAGTCTGACCTTTGAAAAAACCAAGCAGGAACACCACCAAGTAGATTGTTTCCTTTGCTCACCTCATACAATTTCCACCATCTTTCAATGGATACCTATTTGTTATGAAAGGTAAAAAAAAAAAAAAAAAAATGCATCTTCACACTCATCAGACCAGATGGGCAATAATAAAAAATTGGTCAGGAAAACCTCATAGAGTGCTATCAAACAGTCTAGCACTACTTAGTGAAGATGAATATGTACCTCACTGATTACCCAGCAATTCCACTCCTGGGTATGTAATCCAGAGTAGTGATTTGTAATCTCCAGTACGCAGATCCTGAGTGAATCTATGAATAGAATTCAGAGAGTCTGATAAGTTGGAGGGATAACAGTTCTGTCTTTATTGGTACCAACTTCTAACTAAAATTAACAATTTCCTTTGTTTATGAAGGTAGGCAACAAACTACAATATTAGCAGGACCTGTGACTTTGTAACCAATAAATATCATAGATAACGTCAAATTCCATTTATAGTTGTTGCAAATATACAAAAATTTCTTCCACACTTATCACTACTTCAAAATTACATCTTTTACCCCCACCATTAGATACTGTTATTTAGTGCCCTAATAAAGAAGCGTGTCTATTTCTTTTTTAAAAGTTTTCTTTTATATTTCATTATTCTAGTTCAATTTTTCATATTTGTTTTTTATATTTTGATTATTCTAGTTCAAGTTTTTTTCACTGTATTTGTTTTCTTTGCAACCCTATGTATTTGTTACACATTTAAAAACATTTGGGGTCCATAAATCTCACAAGATTTTGAAAGGACTTTAAGACACAAAAAAAGGTTAGTAATACCTGCCCTAGAGAAATTCTTCTGGCAGAACCAGGAGACATCTACAAATAAATTCAAACAGCTTTGTTTATAATAATCAGATGGACAAAACAACAAGGTATTTTCATGTAATAGAATAGCATATAAAAGAGATGTGAATTATTACAACTGCATTAATGTGGGTGATTTGCAAAATCCTAAAGCTACAACTAACAATTATGTAACAAAATAATAAAATTAGTTAATAAACAATCTAAAATAGGCAAACCAAAGCAATATACTCTTTAGAGTTATATATAAATGTAGTTGGATTATTTCAGAAAAAAATCAATGTAATAACACAAAATTTGGGATCATGGTTACTTGAGGGAATTGGAGGAGAGAGTGGTAAGAAGAATGTGGCCAGGAATTAACATGTATTGAGCTTCTGAGTTGTTGGCAATACCCTTTTTCTTAAGCCTTGTGGAAAGAGCACAGATATTCACTTTTTTATTTTCCTGTAAAGTGTACAGGTATCTCATGTACACTTTCATGCCTATGATAAATGTTTGATGTTACCTTCTTAGGTCATCTCTGTCTATCCAATCCAAAATAACTACCCAGTTACTCTATATCATATGAGCCTATTTTAATAATCTAGTTTTTTTAGTATGATTTTTCTAGCTTTGAATTATCTGTCCTTTGGACTATTTGTCAGAATGTCAAGATATGCAACAATAATTTTCAAAATATTTATCCTATACATTTTCCAGGCAGTTTAGGGCTATGTTTTTTAAAATAGCCACAGAACATTACATTTTATTCTGTCTAAAAGCTATTTTCCACTACAAATCTAAAATTACCTTAATAATCACATATCTTTTAATAATAAATGGTAAACTGAACTGTTTTTACAATTGGGCTTCAAAGTCTGTGCCACTCTGTAGCAATGAACCTGAGAAAATTCTCTCTTCGGACTTCACCTTTCTCATTTACAAAACAGAGATAAAGCTTAACTCACAGTATTTTGACGATATTTAAAATCTGTGAGAAAGTGAACAGGAGAATATTTTAGCTACTTAGTAGCACTTGACAATGTTTAGCCATCTCTAAATTGTAGCCATGAATTTTGCCCCTATCTGTATTTTCCTCTTGGAAGTTCCCTGTATCTTTCTGCTGAATGGATGCAGTTTATGATGAGACTAGGGAATGGCAAAGCTACAGGGTAGAAGCCTGGCTCCCTAATTTACTGTGTATAGAAGAGCTACCTGCCAACTAGAAAAACCCCCTTTGTATTCTTATAAAAAAATAAAATCCTATAGTGTTTGAGTAATAATACACTTTTTTGTGTGTTGATTTGCAAGAGCTATTTAGTCTACCCTAATTAACATATAGTTAAAAGATACTATCAAATGCTGAGTGTTCTGACCTTCTTCCCTCCTCAGCCTCAGGAAACTGGCAGCAAGGCTTTTCCCACACAGATAGGATACTGGAAGTTTCCCGTCCCTAACACCGACTACACAAATAAATAACTTGCAGATAACAGTTTGGGGGAGGGGATACAGCCTTCAATGAAATACCCAGGTCAGATCACCTCACAGTGAAGCCCACTATTTGATGAGATTCACCTGCGCTTACAGTGCTTTTAACATTTTTTCTCACCCCAAAACATACTTTTAATGTAAACAAATGCAGGAAGGAAAGTGTATATTGAGGGAGTAGTATGAAGAAACCTAAATCCTAAATATCCAAGTCAATAGCTAGAATCCTAAGCACTTTTAGAATTCCACTAGCACTTTTATTCTTCGTATCTTACTGTATTTTTCTTTATATTATGTGATAAGCCCTGATATATTTACTCTTCATTTGTTTATCTGTTTCCTCCAACCTGGATGTTCCAAGAGGACGGGACTTTGAATTTTGCTCAATTCTGTACCCGTTTCTGGAAAAGTGCCTGGAACATGGAAGGAATTTAGTAAATATCTGTTGAATAAATAAATGGATTGGCAATTACAGGGTTAAAAAAAGGTCTAATAAAATAATTTACTCCTACAGATCTGATACAAATGATTTCTTTAGTCTTGCATGGTTACAAATGGCTGTCTCTCTTCTAGAAAAACTGGGGCAACCCTTCCGAAATAACTAATTTTAAAAAGCCTCCCTTCCCGTGAACAGACAATTCCAAAGCTCTTCCACAAGGCACAACCAATACAACCACAGGTCATGGGCCTGTAATACCTACCTAGTCCTCATGATGTAAGCAACATTACATTAATGTGTACAATAATGTAATTATTAGCAAGAATAATGTAAACATTAATATAGATTACTGTAAATTAATAATGTAATTAATTACTGTAAATTAACTAACGTAAGCACTATTAGATGCAGGATGACAAGTGAATTTGGGGGCAGTAGCATCTATGAGACAGACATAAATCCTCATCTGCCACAGAAGGAAGTCAACACATATTATCCATAACTGAAAATGCAAGAAACAGCAGAAAATACTTGTTACTTAAAAATACGGAAATAAACATTAAATGAAACAGCTTAAAATGTTGAAAGGTGGTTACTCTGGGAACTAATACTCCCGGACTGGGAGGACTAGACTAGGGTATGTTTTAACTTTGACTTTTCTATATCAGGCTCGGGGCTGCCATTTCTCTGAGTTCGTGGAAAATTTAATCTAAATCTTTATTAGGAGCCTTATAAGATGGAGAACACATTTATTGCAGAGAGGTCAGGCTCAAATAACACGTCTATCACAACATCTAAAACTTAAGAAAAAACCTCCACGAGTTTAAATACAAAGCACTGCACATGCACGCACTCAACACCTCTCCTTCCTTCTCCACGGACAACACACCCGCAACCCCCGCACATTTACCAATCTACACAACTGAGCATTAGAGCGAATGAGGTAAGGGCCCAGAAAGTTGCAGCAGGAACGATCCGAGCCTTCAGTTAATTCTAACGTCACTTCTAACGTTTGGGGCAAGAACGTTTCAGGAAACCAAGGGGGACCAACGCCGGAGAGAAAGGCAACAAGCTACTGGACCCGGCGCGCCTCCCGCGCCGGGGTGGAGCTGACCCCGCAGAGCCCCGCCCCAGCCTGCGTCTGCCAATGGTCCAGGAGCCGCTCCTTTCCACTCGGGAAACCTTCAGAGGAGTCTCAGAAAGGACACGGCTGGCTGCTTTTCTCAGCGCCGAAGCCGCGCCATGCTAGTCCTCAGAAGCGCCCTAACTCGGGCGCTGGCCTCACGGACGCTGGCGCCTCAGGTACCGGCCGCGGGGGCGCGCAATCCTTCACCCGAGGGGAGGGCAGGGGTTGTTCCGGGATGGTGCGAGTCATGCGCATGCGCTCTCCGCCACACGCGCCCAGACTTGGGGTCCCGCGCCGCCGCGGAGGCTCTAGCGCTAGACCGAGAACCCCGAGACAGTGGTCTCCGGGACGCACGTGAGGAGGAGGCCGCTGCTAGGGGAATACCCCCAGCCGGGGTCGTCTCGCGGGCAGTCGCAGTAAGAGGGCTTTTCTAGCCTGGCTGCCACACCCACCGGGACACTCCCATGGCGCCGCTGCAGCGTTTTTGTCGCCCAGCTAGGTCGCGGCTGCGGCCCAGGGAGCGCTCCCACGTTGTCACCTGGCGCTGTCGAGCCGCCGGTGGAGTGGTGGCTTTCCAAGCCTCCGCCCTCTCTAGACATCAGCTTGAAGGAGGAGAGGGAATTGCCAACCAGCCGCTCGCAACGAAACCGGCCGCCCCCTTTTAAATGAAATACAACTTCCGAGCATTTCGCGGAGACCCTTGAAAAGGAGGCCCAGGGTCCCGGTGGGGCTGGACCCTGCCCGCCACCCGCGCTCCGTGTGGCCGCTCCCCCAACCAGGTGGGACCGGAGCTTCCTATCAAATAGGACGATGACAGACTCTTTTAACCTTAGATGAGAAATGAACAAAATGGAACTTGTGATTCTGCCCTAACTTTCGGGAGTGGCCTATTCTGTGGCTCCAGCCTAGAAATTTCTTTTCATGTGTAGGACTTTACTCCTTTATGAAGGGGCAGGATAGGAAGGGGAGTAACCTATCCTAGAGACAGACTGAGGAACACTAAAGAACAGCAGCTAACGTCCATTCACCCCGGATTAACAATGCAGTCTTCACCCTAATGATTCTCCAGTAGCGCAGGGCCAGGAATTACGTCCTTATGGCATGATTCTAAACTTTGAGTTTTTTAAAATGTCCATCAGTTGTTCTCTTGTAAGTGAAGTGGAGGTTGTTGCTGGTGGGAATGATCCCTAACTTGGAGATAAGGGAGAATGGACGACTCATGATTTCTGCCCTAGTAGTTAAAAGTCATCCCTGCAGCAAAATTCTCAACTCCCATCCGGGTCCCCCACCATACCCTGCTCCCCTGCGGACTTCCTTCTCTGGCACCACCTGTCCACACCTCTCTCTCTCTCACTGTAGGTTCCCTACTATATATTAATACTTTTTATATTAATAAAAATTGTAAAAATGTGTACCTTTGATCAACTATGTTATCCTCCAAATACAAATTCCTCGAATCAACCTGAAATCCAGTTGTCACAAATGCCCCATTGGCCTATCTCCTGATATATTTTATTATAATAATTTTGAAATTATGGATACTAGGCACTTGTTTCTCTACCAACATTGTTACTAGAGTTTGGTTTAAAAGCACAAAAAGAGTGTCCATGAAAGTCAGGGGCAGCTGCAGTTGTTTTTGTTGGTAGGCTTAGTCATTTGAGCAATAAGAATATAACTCAGACACGAACAGAATTAACTCTAGATAATTATTATTAAGCCTTTTCATACACAGTTACATAATTTTGTATTTTGTAAACAAATATATCAGAGCAAAAGCCTACTGCTTTCAGACAGACATACTGGCTAGTCAATATAAGCCCTAATTTGTCCATAGCTTTGTAGGTATCAAAACTGTCTTAATAGATTATTCTGGTGTAATCAACTTCAAGAAATGGCACATGCTAATCAAACTTACATAAGACGGATTTATAAGAATATCACGAGTGCCTGTGTGTATACCATGCATGTGTATATATATGTGGGGGTGTGTGTGTGTATACATATTACACATAGATACCTACATAGAGGATAACCTTTGGTGAGGTATTTCTTACAGAAAGTTCAACCAGAACACAAATTAGAAATTTACAGTGAGTGTATGACTATTACAAAAGGAATTAATGGTTCTTAAGCGATATTTTTATCAATGTGGTATAAGTGGATTCATTAAATGTTGTTCACATTGCATCGTAATTAGAAACTAATAATCAGAAAATTTTGACTCTGAATTTTTTTTCTCAGCATTCATGTTCTACCACTATATTACAATACAATTGGATAGGTCAGAGCTTTTTGTTGCATTAGTTACATTCCAGTCCTATTTTTGATCAGTGGTTTACTTCATTGCATTTAGGAAATACTTTGACCTGAATTGTAATTTCCATTTTTTTCAAGAACCTAAAAGAGTTTTCTGCTAGTAAACATTTTTTTTCATTATGCCTGCAAAAAGTTACTTGCGTAGTTAATAAAGTTCTTTGATGTGCATAACTGTAACACATATGCTTTTGACTAAAGATGCAATATTGGCTAATAGGAAAACTTTTGTAAATTTGTTAGAATCCTAATTGTAGTTCTTGGATAAAGAAGTACCATTAAGATCTCAGCGCCTTCTTATGAGCAATTTCTGAAAAAGTGGCTAGAGGTGACAGTGAACCCCCACTAGGAAACAGTAACATACACTCAGCATATTTAAGAGTAGTTGTCTTTATTGACGCCTCTATGTAAACAAATGTATATGGGAGGCAGGAGAATAGGGCCTCAAGGCAGGGGACCTAAGGACTTCCTAGAACTAAAACACTTCAGCTATGACAAGAAATATCATCTTCATTTACATAGGGTGTACACAGAGTAAATGACTTTGTAACTTTATGTCATCCTCTTTATTTATATATGGCTTACACCAAGTAACCAATGGGACACCTCTAGAGGGTACTGAAATCCCAGAAAATTCTGTAACCAGGCCTCCTGAGCCACTTGCTCAGGCCCACTCCTACCCTGTGGAGTGTGCTTTCATTTTCAGTAAATCTCTGCTTTTGTTACTGAATTCTTTCCTTGCTTTGTGTGTTTTGTCCAGTTCTTTGTTCAAACACCAAGAACCTGGACACCCTCCATCGGTAACATACTGAGAATTGACAACAGAAGTACAAACATGAGTAATGAGTCTATGAATGTCCCTTATACCAGATTCAGATTTGGTTTTAACACAGTATAATGAATCCTTTCTTCTCAAGGTATTTATATTTGTCTTATCTTCTTCAGGTGTGCTCATCTTTTGCTACAGGACCCAGACAATACGATGGAACATTCTATGAATTTCGTACTTATTACCTTAAACCCTCAAAGATGAATGAGTTCCTGGAAAATTTTAAGAAAAATGCTCATCTTCGGACAGCTCACTCTGAATTGGTTGGATACTGGAGTGTAGAATTTGGAGGCAGAATGAATAAAGTGTTTCATATTTGGAAGTATGGTAAAGAGTCATCCAGTTTTGGCGTTCAGTATAGATTTTCATTCTGTTAAATGTAACATAAAACTTAGTTCTTGGATCTATACTATTATAGATACATACAGGATAACTAAGACTTTTGAAAAGCAATACCAAAAAAGTAAATTCAGTTCTTATTCTTCCCAGTGGTATACCTCTAACCCCTTGCTTAAACATTACATTATATTACATTATAAATTGGAAGACATGGCATCTCATATATCAAGCCATAAAATTGAGAACCTAGACTTTAAACCTCAGAAAAATGTTAAAATGGTTTGCTGTAAAGACAGTTCATCAAAAATGTAGAGCAGCAATTTTTAAAGTCCAAGTGGGTTAAGATCAGAAAAGGAAAGGAGAAGTACCTTTTCTTTTTTTGAAGCTAGGGGACTGTGTATCAGTATTTTAGCAGAAATACTTCAACCATTTAAGGGACTTTACGGATATGGAGGTTTATAGGGGATGATGGTTAACTTTCAGTCGTCACTGAACTCTGAGATTTAATAATTCCGTTATGTTTACAGACCACATTTGTTTCATATCTGTACCCCCAGAGTTTTGAAGAATTCACTGTTACACTACTCTAGGGAGGTAAAAGAAAAGGAATGAGGGAGAGTTCTTCCCGTGTTGAAACTAACCTATGCCTGGTTTAGTAGAGGAAGGAGAATAAGTTATAAGAATGCCCAGAATGCTTGTTACTCCAGTGTCTACATCAGGACTTGATGATACCTAAATAATTTTTAATAATTTCATTTAGTGTTTGGTTTAGGGTTTTTCCCTGTTATAATAGAAAAAGCCCCATTAAAATACAATTTATGCTTTAGATGTGGTACAAGTTGTATCACAGCCCATTTAAAAAAACTAAGTTCTGATATACCTCACTTAAGTTGTAAGATAAGTATTCTTCCTTATCCCAATGTAAACCATATGAAACTCTCTTACCATTAGTATTATGAGGTCCTAACAGTAAATATAGTACTAGGCCCATATGTTGGCAAATGTATATAACTGGGTAACTTACTTAAATAGAAGAAAAATAAGTGCTGGGGAGAAAGAATGGATGACGATAAGAGAATCAGCATTATTTCTTTGAAATCTATTTGTTCAAAGGAGAAGAGGCTTAAAAAGTACAGTTTAACTTCACTCATGTTAAATTTGATTCAAGGTGTTTTAACTTCACTCGTTAAATTTGATTCAGGGTGTATCTGGACTTGACTACCCACCACCACCAAAGGAAAACAGTCTTTCTCTAAACTAGCACTGTCAGTTAAATGCCTCAATCAAGTAAGAATAGTTCATATATACTGAGTATTAACTAGGTGCCAACTACTATTCTAAACTCTTTTCATGTGTTAATTTAATCCTCATACAACCCTGGAGGTAGATGTCTTATTATCTCAATTTCACAGAAACTGAGGCACAGAAAGATTCAATAACTTAACCTAATTCACAAAACTGCCTACTACATGGTCGAGCCTATAAAGCCTATTATGTGACATTACAATTAGTTTGCATTTCTGCTGCCCTTTGTGTCCTTGAGCAACTTCAGGGCAGATGGTCACATCTGTTTAGTTGGTGTCGCCAAAGGCCTAACGCAAGGTTCTTATATGGCATCAATGACCATTGCTGATTTGAATGAAATCCAGAAAAGTACAGGTGATTTAAAACTGAATTTTTTAATTTTTCCTTATTCTTTTCTTCCCACAGATAATTTTGCTCATCGAACTGAAGTTCGGAAAGCCTTGGCCAAAGATAAGGAATGGCAAGAACAATTTCTCATTCCAAATTTGGCTCTCATTGATAAACAAGAGAGTGAGATTACTTATCTGGTACCATGGTGCAAAATAGAAAAACCTCCAAAAGAGGGTAAGTCCTTCCTTCTTAGGCACTGAGTTTTGATGAACAAAATACTAAAGAACTTAAGTGATATAAACTGAAGTTCCTTTGGAAAAAAATAAAATTAATCCTTTGTTTTATATAGGAACATACAGTGATTGTTGAGGTGAAAATAAATGGGTGCTCTTACCCCATCCTTTAAAAAAATGAGCATAAAATAATGAGATATTTTTCAGATTGAGACCTTGCAGATTTGTAAGCTTAACTGTGTTATAGAAAAAGCTGACATGGTCAGTAGAAGTTGAGAATTTGTGCACTGGGAGCAGGGAACGTGTTGATAGGTAAGGGATAGTGTATGAAGTTTTGCCATAATTTTAAAATAATATGATCTTTAAAATGTGAAAGTATTTCCATAAATTATAACTAATCTTAAATCATTAAATACAGCTTTGCTTATAACATTGACTATTTGGGGGAAACAGATTAAGTGAAACTGCCAAGCTGTATTACTTTAGTCTAACTTTTTTGTCTTCTTTCTTGTTTCTCAGTTTGAAAGTAATTGCTTAAGATTTGTCTTCTTGCTGATTTCACTTCTTGCTGACTTAAAGAAACTATTACCTCAATCCAGTTTTAAACAAAGGTCAGATTAGAAAAGCATGAACTCATTTAAATGTTATTTTACTTCCCCCATTATTCCCAACTTTGTAGTGTATTTAGGTTACAAAAAATTTACAAACTCTTCTTTGGATCTTTACCTACTTAGGTGTCCCCTCAGTTCTCAGTACTATCTAAATAAAATAGTTCACTTCTCTGACAGTGTCAAATCTTAGTTCTCCTCCTCTGTGTACATCATTGCTTGGAAATTTTTGCATGTTTTTCCTACTTGTCCCAGAGTTTCTTTCTCTCCACCAGCTCTATACTTCTGTCCAAAGTGTACAATACTTTTCAAGTATTTACCAGGATATTTAGGACAACTAAACCATCTCTTTAGGTTTGGTTTTTTTTCCTACAAAATTCAGAGACATCACTTCGGGTCCACTCTTTCCTTTGCTGTTCCTGTTAAAAATGGAAACTTATAGGGAGAAATTATATGAAGAAAAACATAGTGGAAATTGGAAAGAATGAAAATATAGATTGGAAAATTCTTCTTTTATTCTTTTATTTTCTAAAAGCATAGACTCATGCAGCTCAAAATTCTATTTCATTATACATTCTCAACAGGTTTTTAACAAATTTTATCGATTAAAAATATTTTAGATAATAGTTTATAATAGCTTCCAGTTCTTTTTCTTTGTCATCTGCATGATTAAGCATAACAACTCACTCTTAAACATGGGCAAGGACTTTCTAAGCATAAAAGCAAAGAAAGACAGTGCAAATATAATAAACATGTCTACATAATACATATGCATGTCTCATCCTCCAAATCTGTGTGTGTAGATAGTGAAAGACTTTTCACTGAGAAACGTGATTAGATATTGCTTGAATGTTTTCTGAAAAATTCTTTTTCTCCCTATTCCAGGAGTCTATGAACTGGCCACTTTTCAGATGAAACCTGGTGGGCCAGCTCTGTGGGGTGATGCATTTAAAAGGGCAGTTCATGCTCATGTCAATCTAGGCTACACAAAACTAGTTGGAGTGTTCCACACAGAGTATGGAGCACTTAACAGAGGTACAGTTGTCCATTTCTTCTTATATGAAATTGTAATAGATATTGTGACCTAAGTTCCTTGGGTCAGTTTCTCTCTTTCTCATTATAGAGTATATTTTATTATTTATTGCCAAATGTTTAGTTTTTTGTAATTTTTAAAATTGAGAAAATCTGTTTTACATCTTATTTATGTAGAATGTTAACTTATGAAACCTTTTTCAAATGCTGAATAACTATTTTCCCTGATACATCAAAATGATTAAAATTTTTAAACTGAAGGAACCTCAGCTGGGCACGGTGGCTCAGGCCTGTAATTCCAGCACTTTGGGAGGCCGAGGGGGGCGGATCACCTGAGGTCAGGAGTTGGAGACCAGCCTGGCAAATATGGTGAAAACCCATCTCTACCAAAAATAGAAAAAATTAGCCAGGCCTGTAATCCCAGCTACTCTGGAGGCTGAGGCAGGAGAATCACTTGAATCCAGGAAGCGGAGGTTGCAATGAGCCAAAGTCGTGTCATTGCACTCCAGCCTGGGCGACAGGAGCAAAACTCCATCTCAAAAAATAAAAATAAAAATAAATAAATGAAGGAACCTCAAGAAATAATCTGTTACTTTCATCATTTCTTTTTCCTCTGAATGTACTTTTACTGATTTTTTTTTAAATAATATTACTTGGGGTAGGGAGATTATCTCTAAGTAAAAAGGTAATATATGTTTTATATAAAAATTAAAGCCCCTCATAAAAATTTACCCATTTTCCACCACAGTTTTATATATATCTATATAGATATAGTAAATATATATATATATATTGAGGTAAATTTATATATGGATATATTTATTTAATAAAACATATTTGGGGTATTTAACTTGTAATGTTGAAAAACATTTCAATCAGAATTTCAAGATTTGTGGCAAATTCAGAAAAACATTTGTAAAGTTTATCTGAAAGGATAAAAGAACCGAAGAGGCAGCTCACACCTGTAATTCCAGTGCTTTTGGGAGGCTGAGGCTGGAGGATTGCTTAAACCCAGGAGTTTGCAACTAGCCTGGGCAACACAGCTTGTCTCTACAAAAAAAAAAATTAAGAATTAGTTGGGCATGGTGGTAAACACATGTAGTCCTAGCTACTTGGGAGGTGGAGGTGGGAGGATCTCTTGAGCCAGGATTTCAAGGCTGCAGTGAGCTATGATTGCACCACTGTACTCCAGCCTCTGAATGACATAGTAAGACCCTGTCTCTTAAAAAAAAAAAAAAAAAGAAGTAACAAAGAAAGGATAAATGTCTAAGAATAGCTAACAAATATTTGAAAGACTCATCATCATATCCTGTTGCCTTTCTATTATCTATGTCCAATGGACATCTGAAACCTAATATACCCATCTTTATGCAGAAATTCAACTTTTTGTAATAATCTATCATAAGAAAATAGAATATATAAAAATAGATGTATATTCAGGTTGGAAAATACATGGAGGAGAAACTGTTATGAAAATTATTAGATGCCTGTCTCAGACCATATGTGAAAATAAAGTCAAGCTGGATTGTGTATTTTAATGAAAAAAATTTAATCCATAAAATTGGTAAAACAAAATGTAGATGAATTTATTTAATAATGTGGATTGGGACTATATTTGTAAGCCAAAAGCAAATGAAGAAACTATGAAGAAAAAAAAAAAATCAACTTATGATTTTATTATACAAAGGCTCAAACTTTCTGGATGCCTGAAAATCACCATAAATGAAATTCAAAGGCAAAAATAAAAATAAAAATTTATGCAAAAGTAGACATGCACGTGGCTACTAAGTATATATTAAAGAAAATGCATATTAAAACAATAATGAGATGCCATTTATTTACCTAATAAAAGGCATACTTACATGGATATAGTATTAGGTCAGGAAAAAATAAGTACTCAAATACTGTGCAGGGTTCATATTAGCTTAATCTTTCCCCAAAATTTGACAATACAAATAAAAACCTTATTTTTATTGTTTTTGCCAGTATTCTAGAAAATATGCCTGGGTGTGTATGTGTATAGGTGTGCTAAATTATATAGAAAAGAAATTTGAAAGTATATAACATACATAGTAGTCATATTTCAGTGAGATAAATGGTTAAGTCTCTATGTTAATATTCTTTTTTTTTTTTTGAGATGGAGCCATGCTCTGTGGAGTGCAGTGATGCGATCTCAGCACCCTGCAACCTCCGCCTCCCTGGTTCAGGAGATTCTCCTGCCCCAGCCTCCCAAGTAGCTGGGATTACAGGTGTGTGCCACCACGCCCAGATAATTTTTGTATTTTTAGTAGAGACAAGATTTCACCAGGCTGGTCTCAAACTCCTGACCACAGGTGATCCGCCTGCCTCGGCCTCCCAAAGTGCCGGGATAAGAGGCGTGAGCCACCATGCGCAGCCTCTACCTTAATTTTCTATACTGCACACATACAACTTTTATTTTTAAAAACAACTACTGAAAATGTGTGTTCATACACTTTTTCATCTTAAATTCATTCTCAGTGTTAGGAGAATTGGTAATCAGTACATCATTTCTGGAGGACAGTGTATACTATATACACTGTATGTAAGTATATATATATAAGACATGCTTCTCAGTTCTCTCAACTTAAATTCTACTTTATATTAAGGAAATAATCAGATTCAGACTGCCTGGATTTAAATCCCAGGTATACTACTTACTTTTTGACTTTGGGTAAGTAAACCTCACCATACCTTAGTTTTTTCATCCATAAAATGATAGATTATTATGAGGACCTAGATTATTATGAGAATTAAATGAGTTAATACATTAAAATGCTTAAAACTAGGCCTGACACATAGTTGTCATTCAATAAACATCAGTAGTTGTCATCGAAAGTATAATTATAAACATACAGTTGTGCTCAAATGAAGTTTATGTTAATATTATTTACATTAAAGAAACATTGGAAATGTAGTATGACCTTTAATACATGTGTAATACAGAAATCAATATACATGTACATCATATGATATACTTATATAAGCATAAGCAAATATGCTTATATATGTTTATTTGTATAAATATACAACTATATATAAAAATTCAGGCCAGGCATGGTGGTTCACGCCTGTAATCCCAACACTTTGGGATGCCGAGGCAATAGGATTGCTTGAGGCCAGGAGTTCGAGACCAGCCTGGGCAACAAAGTGGGAACCTGTCTCCACAAAAATAAAAATAAAATTAAAATTAAAAAATAAAAATACATATATACACAAATAAAGAGATACACCAAAAATAAAATGATTACAGTTTTTTATCTGCATTTTCCTGTACATCTAACATTTATATATTACAATTATAAAAACTTCATAAGCAATTTTGTACAAGAAGAACATTTATTCCAGTATTTTATAGAATACTGAAATACTGGAAATAGTCTAAATAGTCAACAATAAGGGCTGGCATAATAAGTTGCTGATTCTCTAAGGAGGAATTTATATAACCATTAAAAATTAATATTGCCATAGAAAATACTGTTGATTTTTAAAAACCTGTTACTAAATCTGTTATTATAGTATACATTCAGACCCTGATTTGGTTTTACTCATATTTTCCAAAGGAAATACAATAAATTTCCATAGACGTTTTCTCTATACTGTTAACATTATGCCACTTTTAATTTTCTTCTTTGTATATTGTAAATTTTTAATAGTAAACACAATTTCCTCATAATTTTGCTTTTTTAAAAATTAAAGGAAACTGTAGTAGGAAATCATAAAATTTGGGTCTTGTCTTGATTGTGCCTCTGTTTGACTTCAGTACTTCCCTTTTCCAGCCTTCTATTTCTTCATCTATAAAACCAATTTGATTAATTTATCAATTTCTCTAGCAAGTCTCTGACCCCTCTGAAATCTTATCAGTAACATATTTAGTTTTAACTTTTTGATATCACTATTTTGATTTAAAGAATAGGATGGTTTTGGCCAAGCACGGTGGCTCATGCCTGTAATCCCAGCACTTTGGGACGCTGAGGTGGGTGGATCACCTGAGTTCAGGAGTTCAAGACCAGCCTGCCCAACATGGCAAAACCCCATCTCTACTAAAAATACAAAAAAAAAAAAAAAAGCTAGACATGGTGGTGGGCACCTGTAATCCCAGCTACTCTGGAGGCTGAGGCAGGAGAATCTCTACAACCCAGGAGGTGGATGTTGCAGTGAGCTGAGATCGCGCCACTGCGCTCCAGCCTGGGTGACAAGAGTGAAACTCTGTCTCAAAAAAAAAAAAGAATAGGATTGGTTTGATTCATTTTTCTGTTATTTCTTATTTGTTAAGGCCCTGTTTTTTTAGAAACTACTTGTGGTTTGTTTCTGCAGTTCATGTTCTCTGGTGGAACGAGAGTGCAGATAGTCGTGCAGCTGGGAGACATAAGTCCCATGAGGATCCCAGAGTTGTGGCAGCTGGTAAGCTGTTTGACTAGGCATGAATTATTTTTAGCACAAATGTGATTCAGTCAGTAACTCTATATGCCTTTCTGAAATGTTTTTCCAGTTCGGGAAAGTGTCAACTACCTAGTATCTCAGCAGAATATGCTTCTGATTCCTACATCGTTTTCACCATTGAAATAGTTTTCTACTGAAATACAAAACATTTCATTAACTGCTATAAGATGTGTCTGCTAATGGTGCTTAAATTCTCCCAAGAGGTTCTCACTTTTATTTGAAGGAGGTGGTAAGTTAATTTGCTATGTTTCTTGCATTTTGAAGGCTACATCTGTGCTTTGTAACTACCACTTCAAAAACTAGTTGTGTTTACTTTCTCCATGGTATTTCAGTATCTGTCATACATTAAAAATACTTGTCACTGTTTTAAGATCTTGACTCTTCATTTGTTTCAGAATATCTCTTCTACTTTATTCTGACAACTCTTTGCTTTATAGCATTTTCTTGTACTCAAATGATAATGGTAACATTTCCATGCTTGTGACAGCATTTTTAAATAATGTATTTTATCAACCTTTCCATCATGTCTGTTTTCCTGTTTTTTTGTTTTTTGTTTTTTGTCCAGTAACATTTATTTTGTAATACCAAATAGCATTCATGAAAATTAACATATTTCTTTACTGTGGAAAACTACATTGTCATTTGTGACATCTATATTAAATACGGTTTTCACATTAGTTATTTGTCACTTACGTGGAAAATGATGCTGTTAGGTCCTGGTATTAAAAATCTAGAAAAGATTTGTTGGTTTATATGCTGAAATGTCTTTATTTATAATTAATTTTAACTAATATTTACTTCATTTTGGATCCTGTTTAACAAAGATACTTGAGACATCCATTTGTTTTAATGAAATCTTTACGGATATGGAAATGTTTGCCCTAATAAAAGCCTACATATACATTCTGGTTCTTTTTATTAAGAGTTTTATATATTTATCTTCTCTGAAGCTATTGCTGTGTTACTATAAGGTAATGAGACAGTACCAATTTACCATCTTTACTGTAAATATTGTTACCTCAAGAAAATTGCATACCACTAACCCCAGAATCAGTTTCTTTAGTACTGTCACAGATGTGGTAGGGTTTCCCTATAAACAACTTAAATTTTTGTTTTAATTGAGTGTTTCCTATTAAAGTAGATTTGGTACTTCCAAGACTATGAAATCTATATTTACAGCTATGTTACTTTTACATTTCTATGTTATTTTATATTTCTATTTTACACTGCTGTTACATATAGCAAAGGGAGTAAATTATGAATTAGCTATCTGAGGGAAATTGGAAAAGCAGAAAGTATAATCATCCCTCATTTATCTTGCTCCCTGGGATTCAAAGGACAGATGAGTTTCCTACTAAGGCAAAGAAGACCCAACACTGGAGGTAAAAACCTATCACGGAAGTTAGAGGCATTGGCTCTGAGTTTTGTCTAAGAGTCTTCCATCTCAGTGTTTATTTGGAAAGTTTTCACTCAGGAAATTTAAGCATCTAGAGTTTACGTGTATAGCTGCTGTCCTCCTACCCAGTTGGGCCAGCATTGGATACACCTCTCCTGCTTTTGCATGAGACTGACCTTTAAAAAAAAAAACAATGCAAGAACACCATCACGATTGTTCCTTTTGCCCACGTCTTATAATTCCCGCCATCCTTCAACTAATACCTGTTTGTTATAAGAGGTGTAAAAATGTGTCTTCACAACTCATCAGATCAGATGGGCAATAATAAGAAATTGGTCAGGAAAACCTCATACACTGCTATTAAGAAAATACATTTATAGAACAGTTTGGCATGATTTAGTAAAGATGAATATGTACTTAACTTATGACCTAGCAATTCCATTCCTAGTTATATACTCTAGAATAGTGGTTTGTACACAAATCCTGAAGGAGTCTATGGATAAAATTCAGAGTCTGATAACTTGGATGGGTAAAAGTTCCATCTTCATTGGCACCAACTTCTAATCATTTCCTTTGTTTGAGAAGGTAGGCAACAAACCACAATATTATTAGCAGGACCTGCAACTTTTTAGTCAATAAAAATCATAGATACTGTCAAACTCTATTTGTAGTTGTTGCAAATACAGAAAATTTATTTTACCTTGATCACTACTTCAAAATTATGGTATCTCTTACACCTACCATTAGATATTATTTAATATCTTATAAATAATAGGTCTATTTCTTTATCAAGAATTTGCTTTTAGCAGTCCTAAGCAAAAAGAACAAAGCTAGAGGCATCACATCACCAGACTTCAAAATATATTACAAGCTATAGTAACCAAATAAGCATGGTACTGGAATAGAAACAGAAACAGACCAGTGGAACAGAATATAGAACAGAAATTAATCCATACATCTACAGCCAACTGGTTTTTGAAAAAGTTGCCAAGAACATACATTAGGGAAAAGACAGTCTCTTCAAAAAATAGTGCTAGGAAAACTGGATATCAACATGCAGAAGAGTGAAACCAGACCCCCACCTCTCACTCGATACAAACATTCAGCTCAATGGGTCAAAGAGCTAAGTGTAAGACCTGAAACTACAAAAGTAGTAGAAGAAAATATAAGGGAAACGCTTTGAGACATTGAACTGGAAAAAGATTTTACAAATAAGATTTCAAAAGCACAGACAACAAAAGCAAAAATAAATGAGATTATGTCCAACTAAAAAGCTTCTGCACAGCAAATGAAACAACAGAGTGAAAAAAAAACCTATAGAATGGGGGAAAGAAAAAGTATTTGCAAGCTATTCATCTGACAGGGATTCATATCCAGAATATACAAGGAACTCAAATATCTCACCAGCAATAAAAACCAAACAAGCCAATTTAAGAATGGGCAAATGATCTGAACAGATATTTCTCCAAAGGAGACATACAAATAGCTAATAAATATATGAAAAATGTTCAACATCACTCATCATCAGGAAAGTGAGAGTGAGGTATTGTCTCACCCCAGTTAGGCTGGCTATTACAAAAGTCAAAAAACAAAGCTGGTGAGGATGCAGAGAAAGGGAAAATCTTATACACTGTTTGGAATGTAAACTCTTAGAACTACTATGGAGAACACTGGAGTTTCCTCAAGAAACTGCAAATAAGATAACCCACTACTGAGCATTTATCCAAAGGAAAAGAAATCAGTATATTAAAAAGACATCTTCCCTCCCCCATGTTCATTGCAGCACTATTCACAATAGCCAAGATACAGAATTAGCCTAGGTGTCCAGCAAGATTAATGGATAAAGAAAATACTATTCAGTAAAAAGGAATGAAATCCTGTCATTCACAGCAACATGGCTGGAACTGGTGGATATTAAGTGAAATATGCCAACAAGAGAAAGTTGCACACCACATGTTCTCACTAATGTATGAGCTTTAAAAAAAGTTGATTTCAGAAATAAAAAGTAGAACAGAGGATACTAGAGGATAGGAAGGATTAGGAGGAAGAGAAGGATGGGAGATATTTGTTAAAATTATAGCTAGATAGGAGGAATAAGTTCTAGTGCTCTATACCACTTTAGGATAACTATAGTTAACAATAATATGTAGTTTCAAATTGCTAGGAGGATATTGAATGTTCTCAACACAAAGAAATGATAAATGTTTGAGATGATGGATATTTTAATTACCCTGATCTGATTACTATACATTATATGTATCACATCACCATATAACCCATAAATATGTACAATGATTCTGTCAATTAAATAATCATCCCAGTTCTAAAACAGGCAAACCAAAACAATATACAGTCGGCCCTCCGTTTTGTGGATTCTGCATTCCTGGGTTAAACCAATCGCTAATGGAAGAAATTAAGGGGAAAAAATGGATGGTTGTATGTGTTTATTGAGATTTTGTAAAAGTGCAATAATGCAAAGCGCAATAAAACAAGATGTGCCTGTATACATTTTTGTACCTATGATAAATGCTTCATGTTACCTGTCTTAGTCTCTCTAATCTAAAATAACTACCCAGTTACTCTATATCATGTTAGCCTATTTTAATAATAACAATGTTTTGGTATGATTTATTTAGTTTTGGATTACCTGTCCTTTGGAATTCTTGTCAGAAGTTCAGTATATGCAACAATAATTTTCAAAATACTTAATCCTGTATATCTTTGAGACTTTTTAGGGATTTATACCAAAAAAGAAGTCACAGAAAAACATTCTTTTTCAATGCGTTTAAAAGCTCTCTTCCACCACAAATCTAAAACTGCCTTAAATATCATGTATCTTGGCTGGGCGTGGTGGCTCACGCGTGTAATCCCAGCACTTTGGAAGGCTGAGGGAGGTGGATCACAAGGTTAGGAGTTCGAGTCAACCTGGCCAACATGGTGAAACCTCGTCTCTACTAAAAATACAAAAATTAGCCAGGCATGGTTGCAGGCACCTGTAATCCCAGCTACTCAGGAGGCTGAGGCAGGAGAATCACTTGAAATCGGAAGGCGGAGGTAACAGTGAGCCGAGATCGCACCACTGCACTCCAGCCTGGGCAACAAGAGCAAAACACTGTCTCAAAAAAAAAAAAAAAAAAAAAAAAAATCACATATCTTTTAAAAATAAATGATTTTACCATCTAGCTTCAAACCCTGACTGTGCCACTTAGCAGACGTGAACGTGAGAAAATTGTTTCTTTCTTAGAACTTCAGTTTTCTCTTTTATAAAATGGAGACAAAACTTAATTCAGAGAGCTTTGAGGATAATTAAAACCCATGAGAAAATGAATAGAAGATTGGCTTAGGCACCTAGCAGTACTTAGCAATGTTTTTCCTCTCTAAGTTTTAGCTATGAATTTTATTCCTCACTACTTACAGGCATTTTCCTCTTAGATGTTCCCTCTCCCTTTTTGCTGGCTGGACGCAGTTAATGAAGAGGCTCCAGAGATAGCAAAGTCAGGAGGCAGAAAAAGCTTGCATCTTTAATTCACCATATAAAGAGGTGACTGCTGACCAGGAAAACCCACTTCAGATTCCTAAGGAATAAGAAATAAAAACCTATTGTGTTTGAGACAATATATAGTTTCTACAGTCATCCCTTGGTATCCATGGGTGATTGGTTCTAGGACCCTTGCAGATACCAAAATCCACATATGCTCAAGTGCCTTACATAAAATGATGTGGTATTTTCGTATAACCTAAGCACATCTTCCCATCAACTAAATTATAATAATAGATCACTTATAATACCTCATACGATGAAAGTGCCATGCAAATAATTGTTATACTGTATTTTTTTATTTGTATTAGTTTTTTTCCAATTATTTTCTATTCCAGTTGGTTTAATCCATGGATACAGAACCCATGGATACAGTGTCACCTGTATATGTTACTGCAGTTTAGCCTATCCTAATTAATAGGATACGGAGTGTCAACTGTACTTGTTACAGCAGTTTAGCCTATCCTAATTAATACAGTCTTGAAAAGTTGAACCACATGCAAGAATACCATATACAGGGGAAAGTATCTACCAAGTATCAAATACTGAGCCAGCTTCCTTTCCTCCTCAGTCACAGGAAACT
The DNA here is from genome assembly GCF_003255815.1 of Theropithecus gelada. Lineage (NCBI taxonomy): Eukaryota > Metazoa > Chordata > Mammalia > Primates > Cercopithecidae > Theropithecus > Theropithecus gelada. The sequence continues at coordinate 36,261,662 of NC_037683.1, read as the reverse complement.
GTAACAAGGTTTATACCGGACACATTGGACACTGGAAGTTTCCACAAAGGGTAACAGACTAGACTAGGAGAAATGACAGATAATAATGGAGTGGGAGGGTCACCTCAAAAAGAGATTACTCAGGAAACCCTACAGTGGAGCCCACTAACAGGTGCCACTCATGTGCAAAGAGCTTTCAAATTTTTTTATTGTCTCCAAAAAAAAGCTGATTCCCAATGATCATGAACACAAAAATATTTTAAGAAAAACTTTAGTACCAAAGGCAGAACATAAGTAGAAAACGTAACACAACTTGAACAAAACAGAAACAAAGCTGGGAGAAGACCTAAAACAGTAACTATTTTAAAAATAAAACACCAGTAATTCACATCCTCAAAGAGATAGAAATACTGAATTCACAAAGCAAAAAGAGGATACTCTTTCTGAAAACAGAGAGGAAAATACATTAACCTTCTGGGAATGGAGTACAAAAGAAGCTCTTGGAAATAAATGCAGTGAAAGTTGAAATTTAAAATTTCAATAGTAATACGATAAAACTGGTATTTTCCTCCAAAAAACTAGACAGAAAACAGAAAAAAAAAGTAGAAAATTAGAGAATCAAGTGGAGGCACATGTTTGAACAACATAAGTTGACATCAACACAGGAAGAAAAAAATCCAATAAGTACAATATATTTTTCAATACTGAGGAGTGTCCATATGTCTACTGAATGAGGCACAATAGATGAAACACCTTCTCCAAGGCACATCATTCTGAAATTTCAGAATACCAGGGACATAGACAAAAACACAAAAGCTTCCAATGAGAGTAAAAAACAAGTCACATACAAACTATCAGCACTCAGAATGGTATGAATTTTTCACTAGAAACTATAATATAGTGGACCATTGCCTTAAAAAAAATGAGAAAAAAATATTTCCAACATAGAATTTTATACCCATCCAAACTGAGAATCAAGAGGGTTAGCAGGATAGAGGCATTAGAGATACAAGCTTCAATACCCTCTGCTAAAATCTGGGAGAAAAAAAAAAAGCTTTAACATCCTGAAATAGGATCCAACAAGAGGTGAATGAGATTCCCCAGCATATCAGTAAAAGGAGATCCCAGAATTACGGCCATGACATCTTAGAGAACCAGTCCACACTGAAGCAAGAGAATTAGGACTTTGGAAAGATTAACTCCAAAAGAAGAAACTGAAACTGATTAACAGGTTTAATCACAGAGAAAATTTACACTTCTGGCAAATAATTTGGTAGTTAGTAAATGATAGCTAAAAGAAAAACTATAAACAAGTGAGAGTGAGAGAGAAGAAATAGTCACCCTTGTGTTGACTAAAATTGTAGGTTTAAGCCGTATAACAGTGGCTTAAACTAGAAGGCGATTTCACATGTAAAAGAAGTCCAGGGAAGGGCAGCCCAGGGTTCCTAGTGTGGTGTTCCATGGTGTCAGAAACCAAGGCTACTTCTCTTTGTTCCACCATCATCAACATAAGCCTTCTACCTCATAGTCCAAGAACTCAAGGTATTACATCCATATTCCAGCAAACAGAAATTAGAAACAAGGTAACAACCCCTCCAGCACTCCTTTAAGGTCATTTACAGGTCATTAATGTGCCGACATTTTTCCACTGTCCAGGATTTAGTGCGGGGGCCACAACAAACTGCAAAGATTCTATTATTAATTTTTAAAAAGGGCAGGGGTTGGGCTAGGGGAGAGTAGATATTGAGAAACAGCCAAGAGTCTGTGCTACTTCTTTCCACCACTTTCTGTTCTCCATATCTTACTGTACTTTACTTCATACTATTTATTAATCACTGATCTATTTTCTCTTCATTTATTCATCTCCTTCCCCCAACCTGTATATTCCAAGAGAACAGGAACTTTGTCTTGTTCAGTTCTGTACCCCCGTTTCAGGAAAAGAGCATAGAAGGAATTTGGTAAATGCTGTTTAAATGAGTGAATGCATTAATTCCAGGGTTTAAAAAGTCCAAGAAAATAGGTGGGCGCAGTGTGGCTCACGCCTATAAATCCTAGCACTTTGGGAGGCAGGCAGATCACTTGAGGTCAGGCGTTCACTACCAGCTTAGCCAACATGGTGAAACCCTGTCTCTACTAAACGTACAAAAAATTAGCCAGGATGATGGCGCGCACTTGTAATCCCAGCTACTTGGCAGGCTGAGGCAAGAGAATTGCTTGAACCTGAGAAGCGAAGGTTGCAGTGAGCCGAGATCATGCCATTGCACTGCAGCCTGAGCGACAGACTGAGACTCCACCTCAAAGAAAAATAAAAGAAGTCCAAGAAAATAAATCATATACATCTAGTGCTGACACAGATTATATTTTGTTTAGTCTTATTTGGTTAGAAATGGGTATCCCTCAGCTGCAAAAATTAAGGCATCTCCTCTGGAATTGCTAATTTTAAAGAGCCTCCCTTCCTTCAAACTGATGATTCCAAAGCCCTTCCACAAAATTCCCTAGTCCTCGTGATGGGAATGTTACATTAACGTGTGCAATAATGTAATTATTAGAAAGAATAATGCAAACATTAACATAATGGAGATTTCTGTGAAATTAATATAATCAATTACTGTAAATTAACTAATGCAAGCATTATTAGATAAGGATGTATGTCTCATAGAAGCCATTCCCCCAGAAAGTGAATTTGGGGGCAGTGGCTTCTATGAGACATAAATCCTCACCTGCCACAGAAGGAAGTCAGCACATACTATCCATAACTGAAAATGCAAGAAATAGCAGAAAATGCCTATTATTTAAAAATACGGGCCGGGCCTTGTGGCTCACGCTTGTAATCCCAGCACTTTGGGAGGCCGAGGCGAGCGCATCACCTGAGGTTGGGAGTTCCAGACCAGCCTGGCCAACATGGTGAAACGCCGTCTCTCCTAAAAATAGAAAAATTAGCCGGGCGTGGTGGTATGCGCCTGTAATTCCAGCTACTCTGAAGGCTGAGGCAGGAGAATGGCGTGAACCCGGGAGGCGGAGGTTGCAGTGAGCCGAGATCGCGCCACTGCACTCCAGCCTCGGTGACAGAGCGAGACTCCGTCTCAAACAAACAAGTTAACCCTGTCAACATCTCGACTTTAAATGCAGAGCACTGCACATGCACAAGCTCCACACCTCCCCTTCCATCTCCAGGGGCAACACACGCACAAACCCCGCACATTTACGAATCTACACAACTGCGCATTGGAGCGAATGAGGTCAGAGCCCAGAAAGGTGGAGCAGGAACGATCCCAGCCTTCAGCTAATTCTAATGTCACCTCTAACGTCTGGGGCAAGAACGTTTCAGGAAACCAAGAGGCACCCAGGCTCAGCGCCGAAGAGAAAGACGCCAAGCTACTGGACCTGTCGCGCCTCCAGCGCCGGGGTGGAGCTGACCCAGCCGAGCCCCGCCCCTGCCTGCGTCCGCCAGTGGTCCAGGAGTCGCTTTTTTCCACTCGGGAAGTCTTCAGAGAAGTCTCACAAAGGATTCGGCTGGCTGCTTTTCTCAGCGCCGAAGCCACGCCATGCTAGTCCTCAGAAGCGGCCTGACCAGGGCGCTTGCCTCACGGACGCTGGCGCCTCAGGTACTGGCCGCGGGAGCGCGCCCGAGCCCTTGCCCGAGGGGAGGGGTGGGGCGGGGGGGGGGTGTTTCAGGAGCGTGCAAGCCACGCGCATGTGCGAGCCACGCGCAGGCGCTCCCAGACCTGGGGCCGCGCGCCGACGCGGAAGTTCTAGCGCCGTCTCCGGAGCCGTGTGGCGCGCAAGGAGGGGGCTGCAGGCAGGGATCGTCCCGCCAGCATTCGCAGTCAGAGGGCTTTTCTAGCTGGATGCCAGGGTTTTTGTGTGTTTTGTTTTTGTTTTTGAGACGGAGTCTCGCTGTGTTGCCCAGGCTGGAGTGCAGTGGCGCGATCTTGGTTCACTGCAACCTCCGCCTCCCGGGTTCTGGCGATTCTCCTGTCTCAGCCCCCTGAGTAGCAGGAATTACAGGCCTGCGCCAGCACGCCCGGCTAATTTTTTTTGTATATTTAGTAGAGTCGGGGTTTCGCCATGTTGGTCAGGCTGGTCTCGAACTCCTGACCTCGTGATCCGCCCGCCTCGACCTCCCAAAGTGCTGGGATTACGGGCATGAGCCACTGCGTCCGGCCTGATGCCAGCTGTTTTCTAACATAAATGCCACAACCCCCGGACACCCCGTGGCGCTGGCTGTTGCGTTTTTGCCGCCCAGCTAAGTCCAGCTAAGCTAAGTGGCTGCACCCAGCTAAGTGGCTGCGGCCCAGGGAGTGCTCCCATGTTGTCACCTGGCGCTGTCGATCCGCCGGTGGAGTTGTGGCTTTCCAAGCCTCCCCCCTCTCTCAACATCAGGTTGAAGGAGGGAATGGCCAACCAGCCGCTCGCAGTGGAACAGGCCTTCCCCTTTTGAATGAAACAACTTCGAGCATTTCGCGGAGACCCTTGAAGAGGAGACCCAGGGTCCCGGTGGGGCTGGACCCTGCCCGCCACCCGCTCTTCGTGCGGTCGCTCCCCCAGCCAGGCTGGGACGCGAGCCTCCTAGCAAACAGGACGATGACAGACTCTTTTAACCTTAGATGAGAAATGGACAAAATGGAGCTTGTGATTCTGCCTTAACTTTCGAGATTGGCCTTTTCTGTGGCTCCAAACCAGAAATGTCTTTCCTTTTCACGTTTAGGACTTTACTCCTTTCTGAAGGGGCAGGATAGGAAGGGGGTTAACCTATCCTAGAGACAGACTGAGGAACACTAAAGAACAGCAGCTAATGTCAATTCACCTCAGATTAACAATGCAGTCTTTACCCTAAATATTCTTTCTCTAGTGGCACAGGGCCAAGAATTACTTCCTTATGGCATTATTCTGAACTTGGTTGAGTTTTTTAAAATGTCTGCCAGTTGTTCTTTTTTAAGTGAAGTGGAGGTCATTGTGCTGGGAATGAGCCCTAACTTGGAGGTAAGGGAGCATGGAAGACTTATGATTTCTGCCTCCAGTAGGTAGTTTGCTGTGCAAGAAAAGTCTCACCGCCCCCACACATATCCCTCTCTCCCTGCAGTTAGCCTTTCCTGAGCTTCTCTATGATATATTTCTCCCGGGAAAGAGAATAAAAATCTGTCCATTTGACCACCTATTTTCTGTGAAAGTTGCAGATACCCGGATGAAATCACTTTTGTCAGATCCAGACATAACAGACTGGGAGGGCAGGAAGAGAGGAGGCTCGTGCTTACATATCTGAGATAAGAGCTGTTGCCAAGGACTTTAATTTTAATTTTAATTTTTTGAGACAGAGGCTTTTTCTGTCACCCAGGCGATCTCGGCTCACTGCAACCTCCACTTCCCAGGTTCAAGCGATTCTCCCGCCTCAGCTTTCAGAATCGTTGGGATTACAGGAGCCCGCCACAACACCCGGCTAATTTTTGTGTTTTTAGTAGGGATGGGGTTTCGCCATGTTGGCCATGCTGCTCTCGAACTCCTGACCTCAAGTGATCTGCCCCACCCTCAGCCTCCCCAAGTGCTAGGATTACAGGCGTGAGCCACAGCGCCCAGCCCAAGGACTTCAAAAACCCCCACAGGAAATCCTTTCACATCCTACACCCATCTCCTGCTTTGACAAAGTTTATCATTAGGCCTTCTTTAGGACTGCAGTAATTCAGATAAGATGTTCTTGAAAGACCGCTTTCCTGGTAACAGCATCTCTACCACTGAACTGGCAACTCTGGCTTTGAGTCTCTGGAACCAGTCAACTCTGTTTGTAAGCAACCTATGTGAATCTCTCGCTTTTTGCTGATAAAAGCTTCCCTTTACCTTTCCCTGACTGGATGCACTGATGGCTTTCTATCCCATACATTTGTATCTATAATCCTCATTTCTAATTCCCAAGTAAACACAACATGTTTGTAGATAATTTTTTTCTAATATCTTTTTTTAGGATAACATCTCTAGATACAAAACTCTGAAAATTAAAAACAGTTGTTTCAAATACCTCCTTGGCCCATTTTCTGAAATGTTTATATTTTATATTATTTTTAAACTGTAGATACTAAACGGTTTTTTATTTTCAGAATTTGATTAAATTGACCCAAAAAGAATGGCCATCGAAAGAAAGGATAGTTGCAATTATTTTTTGATGTGAAGAAGGGTTTTCCAAGAAAACTAAGACACTTGGACAATAAGGGTATAACTCATACTGGAGATGAATGAACTCAAGATAGACAATTATAATTAAGACGTTGTGCACACAAACTACATAGACATTTGTATGTTGTAACCAAAAATATGTCAGTGAAAGATGCCTACTGAAACTGTTGTGATACATTATTCTAGGTAGTGAGCCTCAGGAAGTTGTCACATGCTAACCATATCTAAATGAATGGATTTGTAAACTAGAATGCCACGGGAGTGGTCTGTGTATCCACGTGTGTTTACATAAATATTTGCATGTACATACACACAGACTCTGGATAATTTCTGACAGGGCATTTGCTACTGAACATTAAGTTCACTCAGGCTCAGAGGGCCAGAATAGGACAGAAAATTTACCTATTTGGTGTATGACTATTACAAAGGGTGGTCTTAAAGGATAGTTCCATAAACTTGGTATAATTGGGTGCACTAAATGTGCATACTTCTTGATATTGCATCTGTAATTAGAAACAATGATGCAGACAATTCTGATTTGTTGAGTTTTTTTCCTTTTCACTCTTTATGCAGTACACGCCCATAGTACAATGCAATTGGATAAGTCATAGCTTCCTTTTATATTAGTTACAGTCCAGTCCTGTTTTTGACCAGTAGTCTTCGTCAGTGGATTCAAGAAATACTTTGACCTGAATAGCCTTCCTGTTTTTTTAGGAACCTAAAAAAAAGAGGTTGTTATTAGTAAACATAGTTTTGGGCCTGCCAAAAGGCATGTGTACTTAATAAATTTTTTTCAATGTGTAACTAATACATATGGTGTTGAGTAAGATGGAATATTGGCTAAACAGGGGAAAACCCTTTGTAAATTAATGAGACTAAGTCTTAAATGTACTTCTTGGGTAAAGGAGTATCATTATGATCCCACGGCCTTCTTATAAAGCAAATTCTCGTGAAAAAATGGCTAGAGGTAGACCCCTGCTAGGAAACAGTCACTATATATTCATCAGAATTAAGAGTAGTTATCTTTATTGACATCTCTATGTAAACAAATGTATATGGAGAATTGACAACAAAAGTAAACAATGGATAATGAGTCTGTATGTGTTCCTTGTACCAGACTCAGATTTGGTTGTAACCAAATCTGTAATTCTACCTTCCCAGGATATTTACATTTGTCTTATCTCCCTCAGGTGTGCTCATCTTTTGCTACAGGCCCCAGACAATACGATGGAACATTCTATGAATTTCGTACTTATTACCTTAAACCTTCAAAAATGAATGCGTTCATGGAAAATCTTAAGAAAACCATTCATCTTCGGACAGCTCACTCTGAATTGGTTGGATTCTGGAGCGTAGAATTTGGAGGCAGAATGAATAAAGTGTTTCATATTTGGAAGAATGGTAAAGAGTCATCCAGTTTTGGTGTTCAGTATAGATTTTCATTCTGTTAAATGTAACATAAGACTTAGTTCTTGGATCTATATTACTATAGATACATACAGGTTAAGTAAGACTTTTTAAAAGCAATACCAAAAAAATAAATTAGCAGATCTTCTTCCCAGTGGTTCACCTCTAACCACCCCTTGCTTGAACTCTTATGTTATCATAAATGAGAAAACATGGAGTCTCATATATCAAACCATAAAATTGTGAACTAGACTTTAATCCCCAGAAAAATGTTAGAATTGTTTGCTATAAAGATAGCTCGTGAAAATTTAAAGCAGTAATTATAAATGTTCAAGTGGGTTAAGATCACAGTTGGGCCTGCCAAAAGGCATGTATATTCAATAAAAATGTTTTAAATGTGTAACTAATATATATGGTATTGACTACGATGGAATACCGGCTAAATAAGGGAGAATGCTTTGCAAATTTGTGACACTCCTAATTGCAGTTCTTGGGTAAAGGGGTATCATTAGGATAGAGAATTTTTTTTCTTATTATTATTATAGCTAGGGCTGGATATCAGCATTTTTGCAGAAATCACCCATTTGGGAGTTTTATAAAAATGGAGGTTTTTTAAAGGATGATCGTTAACTTTTAAGCCTTACCCAACTCTGAGATTTAATAATTCTGTTATGTTTAGAGACCACTTTTTTTTTCATTTATGTACCCCAGAGTTTCAAGGAATTCACTTTCGTACTAACCTAGGGAGGAAAAGGAATGAGAGAGTTCTTCCCATATTGAGCTGACCTACCTCTGATTTAGTAGAGGAAGGAGAACAAGTAACAAGAATCCCCAGAATGTTTGTTACTCCCATGTCTGTTCTTAACAGTCCACATCAGGACTTGAGGGTACCTAAAGAACTTTTAATAATTTCATTTACTGTTTAGTGATCAGTGTCCAAAGTTAATAGTCATAAAGTAATTTAATATGAAAAGTGTTCATTCTATACTTGATGTAACTCTTTAGTTTTTCCCTGTTATAATAAAACAGACCCTATTAAAACATAACTTATGCTTTAGATAAACCATAAGTTGAAACATGTCCCATTGAAAAACCTACTAATAAAGTCTTTATAATTCATTTATATGCTTTAGATAAACCACATATATAATCCACTTATGTGCGTTAGATGAGCCACAAGTTTAATCATGTCCCATTAAACTGCTCATAAAGTCTTTATAATTGACTTAAGTTGTAAGATAGGTGTTATTCCTTGTCCTCAGCATAAATTATATAATTCATTTACTATTAGTCTTAGGAGGCCCTAAAAGTAAATATACTATAGTTTTCCCTCTGTATTTGCAGGAGGTTGGTACCAGGACCCTCTGTAGATACCAAAATCAGCTGAAGTCCCTTATATGAAATAGCATAGTGTTTCCATCAAACCCACACACATCCTTCCATATACTGTAAGTCATCTCTAGATTACTTTTAATCCCTAATACAATATAGATACTATGTAAGTAGTTGTTATACTATATTATTTCACTTGTATTTTTAAGAATATTTTTAATCTGCAGTTGGTTGAATCCATAGATGCAGAACCTGTGGAGAGGGAGGGCTGACTATACAAGGCCCATATCTTGGTAAATGTATATACCTGTTTGGGTAACTTAGAAAGAAGAGAAATAAGTTGTGGAGAAAAAGAACTACTGACAATAAATAAAAGAATCAGCACTATTTCATTGGGAGCTGCTGTTCAAAAAATAGGCTTAAAAAGTACATCTTAATTTCATTTATGTTAAATTTGATTCAAAGTGTAGCTTGACCTAATCACCGACCACCAAGGAAAAATTGTCTTTATAAATCAAATGCTTCCATTAATTAATAAGAATCGTTAACATATACTGAGTACTAACTAAGGTGCCAAACACCATTCTAAGCTCTTTTCATGTATTAATTCATTTAATCCACACAACAACCCTGGAGGTAGGTGTTATACTATTTTCTTCACAGAATAAGAAACTGAGGCACAGAAAGATTGAATAATGAACCTAATTCACACAACTTCCTAAGAAAGTCTTAGAGCCTATAAAGCCCATTCTATGTCAATTAAGTTCATTTTTTACATTTCAACTCCCCTTTTAGACCATGAGTAACTTGAGAGCAGTTGTCACATATATTTATGTTGGCATCTCCAGTGACATAATAACATGGGGTCCCCATATGGCCTTGCACATTTGCTGAACTGAGTAAAATTTAAGTAAAAATATGGGCGATTTTAAATCAAAAAATTTTTTCTTAATTATTTTCCTCCCATAGATAATTTTGCTCATCGAGCTGAAGTTCGGAAAGCCTTAGCCAACTGTAAGGAATGGCAAGAACAATCTATCATTCCAAATTTGGCTCACATTGATAAACAAGAGACGGAAATTACTTACCTCATACCATGGTCCAAATTAGAAAAGCCTCCAAAAGAAGGTGAGTTCTTCCCTCTTATAGACTATGAGTTTTAATGAGTACAATACTATAAATCTAAAGCTATAAAAAGTAAAGTTCTATAGGAAAAAAACATGTAACTCTTTGTTTTCTATAATAATATATGGTGAGTCTGGAGATAAAAATGAATTAGAGACTGGGCACGGTGGCTCAAACCTGTAATCTCAGCACTTTGGGAGGCCGAGGCGGGCGAATCACTTGAGGTCAAGAATTCAAGATCCACCTGGTCAATGTAGTGAAGCGCCATCTCTACCAAAAATACAAAAATTAGCTGGGTGTGGTGGTGCATGCCTGTAGTCCCAGCTACTCAGGAGGCTGAGGCAGGAGGATTGCCTGAACTTAGGAGGCAGAGGTTGCAGTGAGCACTTCAGCCTGGGCGACAGAGCGAGATTCAATCTTTAAAAAAAAAAAGAGAGAGAGAGAGAGAGAGAATTGGAGCTCTAGAGCTCTTTGCTTATCCTTAAAACATTGAGCACAAAAAAGTGAAGTATTTTTCCGAATTGAAATCTAGCAGATGCCTAACAAAAGTTGACATGGTCAGTACAGGTGAAAAAGTGGGGCTTGGGAGCTAGGAAAACAGGTGTAGGTAGATGAGTCGTAGTTTATGAAATTTTGTCACAGTTTTAAAATGTATAAACCTTTAATATAAAAGTATTTTTCCACAAATTCAGCTAATCTTAAATCATTAAGTATATCTTTGTAAACTGACTGTTTTGGGGGAATGAATTAACTTACACTGTTAAGCTACATTATTGTAGTTTAACTTTTGTGTCTTCCTCTTTCTTGTTTCTCAGTTTGAAAAGATTTGTCTTCCTCCTGATTTCACTTCTTGCTCACTAAAGGAAATAATTACTTCAGTCTAATTTTAAACAGAGGTCAGATTCAAAAAGCATAAACTAATTTAAATTTCATTTTATGTCTCCCATAAACTCAACTTTGATTTTATTTTAGATTATACGAGATTTGAAAAGTCTTGTTTGGCTTCTAATGTACTTAAAACTCCCCTTAGCTTTCAGCACTAAGTAAAACAGTTGGCTTCGCAGTGTCAGGTCTTACAAATAGTTCCCTTCCTCTATGTTGTTCATAATTCTTTAGTAACTTTGTATTTCTTTCCTTTTTCTTCTCCAATCTACCTTGTCCTCTGGTTTCTTTCTCTCCACCCATCTTATACTTCTGGCCAGAAGGTAGAATGGTTTTTAAGCATTTACCTCGATATTTAAGAAGAATAAAACCATCTCCTTGAGGGTTTTCTTTTTTTCCTTAAAGGCTCAGACATGACTTTGGGTCAGCTAGAAATAGAATCCTATAGGGGAAAATAATACAAAGGAAAAAGTTATTTCCTCTCAAAATTGAAAAGGAGAAAGAAATGTAGGATATCAGAAAGTACTTCTCTTACTCATTTCTTTTTTTTAAAGTGTAGACGGGCAGCTTGAAAATTCTGCTCCATTATAAATTCTCAATATCTATTTTTTTGACAAATTTTATAGATTAAAAATATTTCAGAGTGTAGTTTATATATAGCTTCCAGTCTCTTTTCTTTATTTTCTTTATGATTAATTTTAACAACTGACCCTTCAACATGGACAAAGACTTTCTAAACATAAAAGCAAAGAAAAATAATGCAGAGAATTAATAAATATGAGTGCATATGTATGTATACATGGATTATCCTCTAAATTCATTGGTTAGCCTTCTGATGGAATCAAGAAAACCTGGTTAGAAATTGTTTGAATGTCTTCTGTAAAATAATTATTTTTCTCCCTATTCTAGGAATCTATGAACTAGCTGTTTTTCAGATGAAACCTGGTGGACCAGCTCTGTGGGGTGATGCATTTAAAAGAGCAATTAATGCCCATGTCAATTTAGGCTACACAAAAGTAGTTGGTGTTTTCCACACAGAATATGGAGAACTCAACAGAGGTACAGTTGTCCATTTGTTCTATGAAGTTGCCATGTATATTAGATCAGTTTGTCTCTCTTTTTCATTATGGTACCTGTTTTAATTTTTATTTCCAAATTTTTAGAGTTTGTTGTTTATAGGACTGAAAAAACCTATAAACATCTTATTTTACATCTTATTTTTTTAAAATGTTAATACTTTATGGAGCCTTTTTCAAATGCTGAACTGCTGTTTCTTTTTTTTTAAACTTTTATTTTAGGTTCACGGGGTACATGTGAAGGTTTGTTACCTAGGTAAACCCATGTCACGGGGGTTTGTTGTACAGATTATTTCATCACTCAGGTATTAAGCCCAGTACCCAATTGTTATTTTTCTAATCCTCTCCCTCCTCCCATCTTCCATTCTCAAGTAGACCCCAGTGTCTGTTGTTTCCTTGTGTTCATAAATTCTCATCATTTAGCTTCCACCTGTTAGAACACGTGGTATCTGGTTTTCTTTTCCTCCATTGGGTTGTTGAGGATAATAGCCTCTAGCTGCATCCATGTTCCCACAAAAGATATAATCTGGTTCTTTTTTATGGCTGCATGGTATTCCATGGTGTGTATGTACCACATTTTCTTTTTCCAATCTGTTGTTGATAGGCATATAGGTTTTCATGAAAAGATTCCAAGTCTTTGCTGTTGTGAATAGTGCTGCAGTGAACATTCACATGCATATGTCTTTATGGTAGAATGACTGATATTTCTCTGGGTGTATATCCAGCAATGGGATTGCTAGGTTGAATGGCGGTTCTGCTTTTAGCACTTTGAGGAATCACCATACTGCTTTCCACAGTGGTTGAACTGATTTACACTCCCATCAACAGGGTATAAGTGTTCCCTTTTTTTTACAACCTCACCAGCATCTGTTATTTTTTGACTTTTTAGTAACAGCCATTCTGACTGGTGTGAGATGGTTTCTAGTTGTGGCTTATATTTGCATTTCTCTAATCAGTGATATTGAGCATTTTTTCATAAGTTTGTTGGCCTCATGTATGTCTTCTTTAGAAAAGTGACTGTTCATGCCCTTTACCCACTTTTTAATGGTGTTCTTTGTTTTTCTCTTATATGTTTGTTTAAGTTCCTTATAGAGGCTAGATATTAGACCTTTGTCAGATGCATAGTTTGCAAAAAATTTTCTCCCATTCTGTAGGTTGTCTGTTTACTCTGTTGATAGTTTGTGGTTTTTTTGTTTTTTTGTTTTTTTGCTGTGCAGAAGCTCTTAAGTGTAATTAGATACCATTTGTCAATTTTTGTTTTTGTCATGATTGTTTTTGTTGTCTTTGTCATTCGAAATTAATATCATTGACATAGAAAATTATCACATTGTTGCAACATTTTAAAAAATCTGTTACTAATATACAGTAAGACCCTAATTTGTTTTACTCATTTTTTTTTAAAGGAAACACGCCATATGTTGATAAAGGTTTATCTAGGGACTTAAGGTTATACTAATTTTTATTTTTTCTTTGTATCACCTAAATTTTCTACAGTAAACAGTTTTTTTATAATCTGCTTTTTAAGAAAAAAAATAGTAGGAAGTTGGGTCTAGTCTTAATTGTACCTTAAGCTGTGTTTCTTTGCATTCTCTCTTCAGCCTTATGTTTCCAGTTTAACTTAAAAATTTATATCCCAAATTTCTGATCCCTCTGAAATCTTATCACTAACATGTTTAGTTTTGCCTTCTTGATATCACTAATTTGATTTAAAGAATAAGACAACATTTCTGATTCATTTTTTCAATATTTCTTATTTGCTATTGCCATATAGTTCAGAAACTACTTGTGGTTTGTTTCTGCAGTTCATGTTCTCTGGTGGAACGAGAGTGCAGATAGTCGTGCAGCTGGGAGACATAAGTCCCATGAGGATCCCAGAGTTGTGGCAGCTGGTAAGCTGTTTGACTAGGCATGAATTATTTTTAGAACAAATGTGATTCAGTCAATAACTATATGCCTTCTTATGAAATGTTTTTCCAGTTCGGGAAAGTGTCAACTACCTAGTATCTCAGCAGAATATGCTTCTGATTCCTACATCGTTTTCACCGTTGAAATAGTTTTCTACTGAAATACAAAACATTTCATTAACTGCTCTAAGATGTGTCTGCTAATGGTGCTTAAATTCTCCCAAGTGGTTCTCGCTTTTATTTGAAGGAGATGGTAAGTTAATTAGTTAATTTGCTATGCTTCCTGAATTTTTGAAAGTTACATCTTCTCCACTGCTTTAAGAAATAGTTCAGTTCACTTTCACTTTGGCATTTCAGTATGTTACACATTAGAAGTAGTTGTCACTACTTGGTTTTTTATTTGTTTTAGAATACCTCTTCTGTATTTTGATAACTCATTGCTTTACAGAATTTTCTTTTATTCAAATAAGGATTTTACATTTCCTTGCCCGACAGTATTTTTGAATTATTTATATAAAATACCTGTCTTTTCATCATATCTACTTTTCCTGAGATTTTTTTTAAAAATTGCTTAGTGAAGTTTATTTTGTGATATCAAATGGGATTTATAAAAATATTAGATTAAGTTTATTTCTTTACTGTGGAAAAGTACAATGTCATCTGTATTAATTATTGCTTTTACATTAATTATTAGTCATTCTAACTTGGAAAATAATGCAGTTGGGTCACAGTGTCAAAAATCTAGAAAGTCTTGTTGGTTTATATGCTAAAATTGTTCATTTATAATTAATTTTACTAATTTCTACTTAGTTCGGATCACTAACAGAGATCTTGGGACATTTATTTGTTTTAAAGAAATATTTGTGGTTATGGAAATGCTTGCCCTAATAAAAATCCTACATATTCGTTGTTGTTTTAAATTCATATTTTATACTTATATGATCTCTAGAGCTCTTACTGTGTTGCTATGAGACAGTAATATAGTGATAATTTACCAACTTTATTGAAAATGTTAAGTTGCATCAATAAAATAGCATGCTGGGAACCTGAGAAGGAAGGTTTGTTTAGTACTGCCACAGATGTCCTGGAGTTCTCCTTGAAACATCTTTCATTTCCATTTTACTTGATGCCTCTACCTTATAAAACTAGATTTGGTACTCCTGATAGTGTATATTTACAGCTATATTATTTTTACATTTTTACAGACTGTCTCCTGATGGTCTATATTTACAGCTATATTATTTTATATTGTTTAAATTTTATAGCTATAAAATAGTAAATTGTGAATTAGCTGTCCAAGGGAAATTTGGAAAACAAAATCTACAGTTTCCTCTTATTTATCAGGCTGTAAGCGATCTGCAGTTTATCTGGGCTATTATGCAATGTCAGATATTATTTATGAGAGGCAGGCAGTGGCAGCTTAAACAGACATGCCGCCTCAGCATTCTTTTCCATGCAGAGTTCAAAGAGGCCTAAGACATCTCACATTTACGTGAAATAGTTGGGGCATAAGTATGTGGTTAATTACACATAAATTACCCATTAAAATTAAACGTTAACTAAAATACTACAGAAGACATTTAATATTTTGCTTCAGAATGTTATGGTACCTTAGGGTTATGAATATCAATTATTTTTGATCCATACCTTATTTAAAAGGAAGGGGAAGCTGACATTTTTATCTTTTTTAATGGATATACTCTAAGTTATCTTAAAGGCTTCCCTGGATTAAGCAAAAATAGAATTACATGGCTTAAATCATATACCGTATTCTTCAT
This sequence comes from Theropithecus gelada, assembly GCF_003255815.1. Classification (NCBI taxonomy): domain Eukaryota; kingdom Metazoa; phylum Chordata; class Mammalia; order Primates; family Cercopithecidae; genus Theropithecus; species Theropithecus gelada. Next base: position 36,246,014 of record NC_037683.1, on the reverse strand, counting down.
ACTTAGCTCCAAGTAGATTATGACTTTTTCTAAAACTTAACATGACAGAGATTTGCCTTCCAGGGGGTCTAATTTGAAGAGGAAAGTAATTTACATGTACAGGTTTATATCATAGCATTATGTTTTTCTCTATTTTATTCATTCTTTCATTCTCTTCAATGACTCCCAGCACCTGCTCTTCCATCTTCATTCTTAGCCAATGACCTTTCCTTTTACTTCACAGAGAAAATAACAATCAGAACAGTCTTCATAAGTTCCCACCCCAACCTCTGCCCGCTTTCTGCAGCCAACCCCGCATGCCCTGCTTCTCTCCTCACACTGTGGATGAATGACCCATGCGCCAAGCAAACACAAACCCTCCACTTGAACACTCACTTGCTGAAGGATGTGGCTCAGGCAGTTTTCCTCTCTTGTTGCCTGAAGCCACAGTATTCCCCTTCAACTGGATTCTTCTCCTCAGCATACGAATATACTATTATTTTTCCTATATTTAAAAAAAAAAAAATAAAATTACCCCATTTTTTTTACTTTACAATATGACTCAAAAAAGTAGTTCATACTTCCTGCCTCCATTTTCTTCCCTCACATTATCTCTTAAACATTCTCTGATCACGCCAGCCAAATTGTGCTTGTCAGCTCATTTCCCGGTTCTCATTTTACTTGACTTGTTAGCAGTTGACCTCTCCTTTCTTCTGGAAACAGTTTCTTTGTTTCTCTGCAACACTGACTGCACAGGCCTTCATATCTCCTAGTCTCCACCTTGTCTCCTTGACCTCCAATGTAAGGACTGAGTCCTTGGACCACTTCTCTTTTCTATTTATACTTACTCCCTATGTCATCACCCCCAGTCTTGTGACTTCACATGCTATCTGTGTGTGGATGGCTCCAGTCCACACCTCTTTTCTTTTTTGAAACTCACACATGTGAATTTGAATTCCAGGCTCATCACATCCAGGTGTGTTCCCCACACCCCCACCTGAAGGTCTATTAGAAATCTCACACCCCTCTTGTCCACAACTGAGCTCTTGATCTTTACCCAGAAACTTGATCGCAGCTAATGGCAACTCCAGCTTTCTGTTTTGCTCAGGCCACAGACCTCAGAGTCATTCTCACACTGCCTTTTCTCTCTCACACCATTGTGTACCTGTCAGCAGATCCCAGATAGCTAGAATTTGATTGCTTCACATCCCTATAGCAACTATCCTGGTTCAAGCCAATCGTCATCTGGATTTTTGGGAAGTGCTCTTAACTGGTGTCCTGCCCTTCCCCTCTGCTCTCAACCCTACTTTCAACATAGCAGTCAGAATAATCTAAAATATAAAGCAGATCATATCACTCCTCTGCTCAACAGCCCCTCCCAATACCTTCATCTCTTCCTCAGAATAATTGTCCAAGCCTCTAACTGTGGCCTACAAGTCTTTACATGATCTGTCCTGTTACCTTTTCCATCCTCACTCCAGACCTGGCCTAAGAGGCTTTTCTTTGAATCTACTAAACATGCTCTTACCTGAGGGTCCATTCCCACTGCTTCTGCCTGGAATGCTCTTCCCTAGACAAGCATCTGCATGGATCATTTCCATGCCTCCTCGGGTCTTTGCCCCCATGAAGCCTTCCCTGACAACCCTATTTAAGATTGTAATCTCCTCCCACGGTGGCCCCTATCTGCTAGAGAGCGAAAGTTTTTGTCCCCCAAAAATTCACATGTTGAAGCCTTAATCTCAACATAGGAGGCTGGGCCTTTGGGAGTTAGTTTTAGATGAGGTCATGTGGGTAAGAGAATCGATGCATTTGTAAGGGCATAAAGAGTCCCCTCTGTGAGGAAACCAGAATGTAAGCCTTCACCAGAACTTAATAATGCTGGCACCCTGGTCTTAGATTTCCCAGCCACTAGATCTGTGAGAAAAAAAATGTTTGTTGTTTAAGCCACCCAATCTATGGTACTGTTGTTACAGCAACCTGAACTAAGACACTATCCCTCTCCCCTGCTTTATTTTTCTGTTATCACCATAATTAATGTTTTACTTATATATGATTTGTTAATGTATGTCTCTTCCCACTAGAAACCAAATTCTGTGACAGCAAGGGTTTTTGTTTTCATTATTGTCATATTACCCTTGCCTGGCATGTGATAAGCCCTAAGTACTTGTTGACTGAATTAACATATGAGATGTGTGAGTTTGAAAAAAGAAGTACATCATTACTCCACTCTCATTTTGTGCCGCCGTTAACAGTAGATTACATAATTGTTATTGGAGGTGCCTCACTACTACATTTGTAAAGTATTCCTGGAAGACACGGCGAATGACTCAGTAGAAGTTCTGGCTATGGGGGGGTGCCGTCAATAAAAATAATACCATTGCCTGTTGGTTATAAGTTGCTGTCACAGACTATGAAGGTATTTGAATTGTATTTCCAGGAAGAGAAACAGATATGCAACCAATCTGATTCGGTTCTACCTGCTGCCACAGAACTCCCAAAGGATAAGCAAATGCCACTTGTAGACTCAAACTCTGAACTTCATTCTCAGCACCAGCTTTTAACCTACTGAGTAAATCCTATGAGCCTGAGTAGTGTTGCAACTGAAGTTGTAGTACTTTCTGTCATCAAAGGAGTGTGAACCTGGAGTATGTTGGAAGAAGAGTTACGTTCATTAGTGAGACCTCTTTCATAACTGCTGTCACCTAGAATGTCTGTTCTCTAAGCATCTTCTTGAAAGAAGCACATTCCCCCAGGAGAAGGAAATGGTTTGTTTTCTTTAGTGACAGATAGTTGGCCCAGGACCCTGAGATAAAGGAGTATGGGCATTAGACAAAATGAGTTTTACAATAGTTGACTGGAAGAAATGGAAGTTTTTGAATCATAGGCTTCTGCCTTGAAAGGGCAAGGCCGTAGTGGTTGTGAACCAGCCAGATTGTGTACAAGCCTCCTGCCAGAAGAAATGCCTGTAGGATTAAAAGCAAAACAGCAAAATCAAAAAGGAAGGGCAAGATGATGCCCAGGTACAGCCTATATTATTAACAGACAAGGAAAGGATCCAAGTAAAAGTTCTGTAAACCAGCTGTTGTCCTGCTTTCTGCTTCCCTTCAAAGCAAAAATATAGATTTGTGTATATTTGCAGTCTCCCCTTCCTTGCCTCTCATTCTTCCCTGAAACTCTATTCCAGTTAGGTCTGCATCCTCGTCATGCTGAAATGACTCTTTTGAAGGTCACCAAGGACCACTGTCTTCTCAAATTCAATAGCCATTCCTGCCTTTACTCATTTACATTCCTTACTCATCTTCTCAGCAGTGTTGGATATAATTGACAACTTCTGCCTTCCTGAAACAAAATTCTCTGAGTTACAACGTATGGCATTATACTCTTCAGATTTTCCTCTTTCTCACTGGCCAGTCCCTCTCAATTTCCCTGGCTGGCTTCTCTTCTAAATGTTATAGGATCTCAGGCTCAAGAATGTTCTCTCTCTTCATTCTCTCCAGGTAATCTCATTCAGTCCCAAGGCTTAAATATATACATACCGATAACTTGCACATTTTTTTTTTTAGATGGAGTTTCACACTTGTTGCCCAGGCTGGAGTGCAGTGGTGCCATCTCTGCTCACTGCAACCTCCGCCTCCCAGGTACAAGCGATTCTCGTCTCAGCCTCCAGAGTAGCTCGGATTACAGGCATGCGCCACCATGCCCGGCTATTTTTTTGTATTTATTAGAGACCACGTTAGGCTGGTCACAAACTCCTGACCTCAGGTGATCCACCCGCCTCGGCCTCCCAAAGTGCTGGGATTATAGGCATGCGCCACCATGCCCAGCCAACTTGCACACATTTATCTTATTTTCCATCATTGCCCCTGAGCTTCAGACTGAAATACCAACTCCATTTTTAACACAGCCATCTACCTAGTTCAGGTCACAAACTAGAAGTCACCTTGCTAGCTCTCTTTCCCTCGGTCCCTACATGGAGTCTGTCAGCAAGTCCTGCTGGATCTGTCTCCAAAGTGGATACTGAACGTTACCATAGCTCCCTATCTATTGCTACCATCTTAGTCCAATCCACCATTATCTATTAGTCTTCCTACTGTCCTTTCTTCCCATAGTAGCCAGTGTTCTTTCTGAAACAAAGTAGGTCACACCACTACTGTTTAAAACTCTCCAGTGGCTCCTTGTTGCACTAACAATAAAATCCAAATACCTTAAAAAGGCTGGCAAGATCCTGTGAGATGTGGTCCCTGCTATCTCTCCAGTTCCACCCCCTGCCACTCTTCTCCTTGCTAACTCAATACAAGAGACATTAGTACAGATATCTCTTTTACCCCCTCGGCTTGCCAAGCTTTTTACCACTGGGCTTTTGCAACACTTATTCTTTCTTGCGGGAATATTCTTCGCACCCACCTTGAAAGGTTGCTCCTGCTCTTTTTATTCGGTTCTCAGCATGTCACTCCTCAGAAAAGGCCATCTCTCACTTCTCTCCATTGTTATCCGATTACCATGTCTTATATTCTTCTTAGCACCGATTGCTGTCAAAATACATTAGGTGTGTTTGTCCACATATCATCTTTCACCACTGAAAATATAAATTCATTAGAGCAGGAATTCTATTTTCTTCTACATTGTACCTCCAGTACCTAGAGAAATATCTGGCATACAATAAAGTTCAATAACTATTTGTTAATGTATATTGATGCTGATGTAATTTTACAAGGTCGATTTTAACTGATACCTAACTTCAACAAAAAGAACCCTCTGCCACTTGACTGTCCCGGTACTTTTGGATGAGTTTCTTATCCACGGAGCTGTAATTTACTCGTATGTAAAATGGTACTTTTTACCTTATAGGGCAGGTATTGAGAATTAAATGAAGTGTATAACAACACAGTAAACACTTGAAAACTGAAGCTAAGGGTTTTTTTCGTACTTAATGTAGACATTACCATTACAAAGCGTCAAGTTTTTTGAATCTGGGAAAGTTCTTTTGGGCTTTTCTACAGATAGAAGAATATTTTGGTCAAGACTCATGGGTAGGGCCAGGCGAGGTGGCTCACACCTGTAATCCCAGCACTTTGGGAGGCCACGGTGGACAGATCACCTGAGGTCAGGAGTTCGAGACCAGCCTGGCCAACATATAGTGAAACCCCATCTCTTCTAAAAGTACAAAAATTAGCTGGCATGGTGGCGCATGCCTATAGCCCCAGCTACTTGGGAAGCTGAGGAGAATTGCTTGAACCCGGGAGGCGGAGGTTGCAGTGAGCCAAGATCATGCCACTGCACTCCAGCCTGGATGACAGAGCGAGAGTCTGTTTCTCAAAAAAACAAAAACAAACAAACAAAAACAAAAACAAAACTCATGGGTAACATTTTCATCTAAATTACCTGCCTTTTTATTTTCCAATAAAGTTTTTTCTTCTCCCTTGTCATTGTTCACGAAGAAACAGTGTTCTATGATTTCATTAGAGTCACTATAACGTAAACTTCAAGATAGGAGGATGAAGTTGTGATGCTGATGCTCACTTCAAGCTCACTTGAAGCCAAGATTTTTCTGCACACAAAGTTCAGATCTGTGCCACAGAAGAAGGACTGCTCAAGACACTTTGTCACAGCCGTTCCCAAGGGGTCACAAATAGAGCCAGCCTCTTGTACTGCCTCAAAAGGACTGTTTGACAGGGATTCAAGTAGCAAAATAAGCAGACATCTTTTTCTGAAACTGATTCCTAATGAGCTATGAAAAATACATTTACATTGTCTCAGCACTACTCCTATGTTGTCTGCACAGCACTTATTACAGGAGAAAAGAATCACTGATATTAGTATCATTTCTGTTTCCACATCTACTCCTTCCTGCTCACCCTTGCCACCACCCCCAGCACCTTGCCAGTATACCTGCTACATCGTGTCCTTATATTTTTGGTTGAATTAAAAAAAGGGCACTGAAGGCTGCCTTTGTAGCTTCCCCTATACCAAGTGAACATTTATTAAATAAGCTCAGCTACAGAGCATTTTCAGAAATCTCAGTGCAGCTTCACAATCATTAAGCAGAGTATTTATCTAAAAACCTCTAACACTTAATACCAGTTACTCAGTATCTTAACCAACATGAAAATACAAAACAACCTTTTATTTACGAGTAGTCCCCTCAGTTCTCTTTTATGATTAAGGGAACATTTGAATCTTTTCTCAAGTTTTTCCTTTTGATCCAAATCACTTCCCCTCTACTTTTCTAATGGCTTTATAACCCTTCAACAGTAGGTGGTGCCACAAATGCACAAAAGTAAATTTCTGTAGACCAACAGAACTGTCACAGCTTTATTTTGTGACTCATTATATTACAACATAGAAATATGCACTTTTTAATACTTCATATAAAGTTATTGACATACAAATTTTTTTTTCTTTTTTCCTTTTAATGAAAATGATTTAACTTAGAAATCTGTTGTGAAACTTTTGTCTAGTTTTGCAATTCTCAGGTATTCCAGTGCAAAAATAGATCCCATTACAGACAGCGTAAAGTGCTTGGAATGAGGGCCAATGATGAACAAAGAGCACAAAAACAGCTTCATCTTGGTGTATAAGAAGGGATAATGGCATACCTAAATCCTTATCGACATAGAAACATTCTATAAAAGGGGATGCAACAATTTTGAAAAGAATTAGAGTAATATTTCTACAGTATTACATTATTACTAGTAGATAATAACAAGGATACAAATTAATGTCTCAATATCAAAGTGGTTCAGTATTACATGACACATGGCTCTTTGGAAAACATTTTACCTGATATATACAACCACAAGAAGAAAACACAGACAAATCCCTTTAGTCAATGATTACTATACAGTGAATGAATGATGTGCAACATTTAATAGTCACAAAGCATTTGCTTTCAGTACAGATAATGAAATACAGTAGTGTGAGGTTTGGTTGTTTTTTAACAATGAATTGTGCTGGGCATTTATGTATAGAGGGCTTATTATTTTCTTCTATATTTACCATATTCACAGTTGTTAATTAGTTTTCTGAGGTGTCCAAAAGATGCACAAGCAGAAATTTTTGGACATGTATTTTGAGAATTTCTGAAACTCACATAGTTATATCCCACAGGGAATACACAGAAATTTTGCTTGATTGAGTATGGAGTTAGTAAAAATTTCTACCACAATTAGGTTTACACAGGAAAATGTAAAAGATTACTATTTTAAAAGGTAACACAGTATTAATGAAGATGTATAACCGTAGATTGTTTCTAGCTTCAGAAGAGATCCTTTCAATCTGTATTAAAAGGTTGTGTTTTCTTCAAAATAGTTCACAGTGCCTTTTGATTTTGTAAAATATGGCCTTGAAGTCAGAGAAACTGAAGTAAGGAGTTGCTCATGGATTTACTATAATGAAGAATTAGAATATGATTTTAGTAAAATGAGAAAACCAACAGAGGTTTGATTTTGAAAAATATTAAATGAGGAGAAATTATTCTATAAATTCTATATTTTTGAAGATAGTATAAAATGCAATGATGCCATATCACTAGTTATTGGAAATATGCCTTCATTACTTATATTTAAAATCAACATTGACTTTAACTTCTAAAACAATCATTTTTTTTCTTTTTCAGCAGTGGGTTATATAATATTCTGTAAATTAAAAAAATATATAGAGATTAATTTGAAATCTGAAGTCTTACGCCTTTAGAGTTAATATTCAAATTTTGGAAAAGGTAGAAGTTAGTAATGATATTGAAAGATCACTTGAACTTGGCCAAACAATAGTTCTCTCCTATGTTTCTTTTCTCTCAAGACAGTTAACAGTAAGCATTAGTGAAACTATTTTAAAAAATGTTTACTGACTAGAAAAATAAGCCCAGGTTAGAAAACTCTGAAAAATGCTCCATATGGAAGCATTTGTTGTTTTTATATTTTTCTTGATTAGTGATTGAAGAGATGAAAAATTTGAGATTGTCAGATTTAATGGGGTGTCCAATTATTTGAAGGTACTAAATGCCATAAACAAAAGTTGTGTTTTTCAGCAAGTTCTCAAGCTAGCTGTTTTCCCTGTTGAAAAATTCATTGTTTATACTTGTGACCTTTATACTTTCTTGGCTTTTGCATTGTTGCAATTAAAAAAAAAAAAAAAGGCTGCCCAATATTGTTACAGTGGGCTCCTACAACCACAAGACAACCTATATTTGTAAACCAGTGAGCTGAATAACATGGCACAATCTACTGAGACTTAATTTCTCTCTATCCTTATACATACGTACATACTCTTTCAGCTACAGCATACACCCAAAAAATACTTGATTGATGAATTGAGATTAAAAGTATCCTAAATGATCTGAAAGAAAGTCAAATATAATGTCATGAGATCTTGACCATCACATTGCTTTCTAGGCACTAGTCATGACTGATATGCAAACTTACATAAGAAAATAAAAATAGTGGGGCAGTAGCCATACTCCTCTATACCACAGGGTTCTACAGAGGGGGCATTTTAGGATTCAGAAGTCACTGATAGAACTTAAAATTCCAAATAACATTAAAAAGTACAAAGATTTTCATCAAAATACAACTCCATCTTTTCATTTTCCAGATTAATTCAAAAAGCCAGAAATAATAATATACTTGTGTCAGATAAGAAACATCTTGAGATGCAGTGTACCATGTGAGTCGACAATCAGGACAAATGGGCACAGGCTTCCTTAGGTTTGAACGCACAATCTCTTTAATCCCATGCCCTGGCTTCAGCAGCTTGCAGCCCCAACAGTTTGGCTGTTGATTCTTTGCATCTTACCAGGATCTAAGTATATTTAAGAGTCTCATAAGGATGACCCTGTAGACCCATGGCTCAAAGCACAGGACAATATAACAATGGCACCAAGTTTCCTGTGCCTAGAGACACCCACATTTTTGTTGCATGTTACTGCTACCAGAACAGCTCATCAAAGAGGGAATCAAAGCAGGATGTTAGCCACACATGGCACCATTTTGTCAACTGATATTTAATGATGTTGATAGACTCTGAGCAGAGCAGCTTTCACAAAAGTGAGCATGACACACCATGGTGCTTCAAACTTTCTGAAAAACTTGGCACTAATAATTCTGGCACACTCATTGCCAGCAATGGATGTGTCACCGGGAAACCAGTCTCCTGGCATGGCATGGCTTAGTGAATGAGGATGTGCATGCCTTTTGATTTTGATCAATAATCACTGGCCATGATTACTGGATGAATAATTGTTGCAACCCCAGTGAGAATACACAGGAACAACAAAAAAAAGTATGAGTTCAAACCCATATGTCCACTGGGTTCCATAATAGAGTTTCACATAGGTATAGGTAAAAAACTAAAGTCAAGTCTTTCACTTGAGAGCCATGTAAGACACAGGCTACAAAGGCACTGCCCCTGTAATGGAATTTTGTTTTCATTGCATTGAATTGCATTGCATTGAATAGTATCAGTACAGTATCCAGTTTATTACTTCTCACATCAACTTCTGGCTCTTTTCTCCGGAACACTTCACATGGTGCAAAGGAAAGTCTAGTTCCTCTTTCAGCCACCCCGTATGAACAGGATTCTTCATACATAGCTTTCTTTCACTTTCTCATCCTGTAGAAAAGATGTGAGAACCGCAACATCCACTACTGTCTGGTTTTTGTGTAATGAGAGGTCCTTTAAGTGGTCATCATCACTTTGGTCCTTGGCAAAGTTCACAAATACCTGTTAAAAGATCAAGATGGACCTTTGTAAATACCACTCAACTTGTTCATTGTTTATTCTAGTTCTGTTTTTCCAGGTGTTGAAATTAGGTCAAGTAGGAGCATACAGAATTGCATAAATAGATTAACTAGAAAACTGTGTGTGAAGGAGGCAAGAATACTTGAAAAAAGCAGTAACAACTTAAAAATTGACTTTCTTTTTTTTTTTCTTTTTCTTTTCTTGAAATGGAGTCTCACTCTGTCCTCCGCCTCCTGGATTCAAGCGATTCTCCTGCCTCAGCCTCCCAAGTAGTTGAGATTACAGGTGCACACCACCATGCCCAGCTAATTTTTGTATTTTTAGTAGAGACGGGGTTTCACCATGTTGGCCAGGATGATCTCGATCTCCTGACCTCGTGATCTGCCCACCTCGGCCTCCCTGAGTGCTGGGATTACAGGCATAAGCCACCATGCCCAGCCAAAAATTGACTTTATATATCGCCCCCCACATCACCAACTGCTCAGTCATCCATTTACTTTGGCACATACAGTCTTGATTAAAGGGAAGAGGGAAGAAAATACTTACTGAGTACCTATTAAGTGTCAGGACCAATTTGGTACTTTATTATCTAATTTATATAAGATTAGGCACCAAGTAAAATGCCTGGCCCATGGTAGGTACTCACTAAATGGTAGTTATTATGGTTATTACAATAAATTCTCACAATAATCCCATACAGTACATAGGCATCATCTCCCTTTTCAGGTTCAGAGGTTTAGTAAAAAGCATAGCTAGTAGTAATAGTAGATCAGGAATTCAAGCACCGATTCAAGCATACAAACTGCTCTTGGACCTATGGGCAGGAGTGTGTGGGCAGGAATCCACACCCTGAGAAGTAAATCTGTTTTGACACTCAAAGCTTACTTGGTCAAGTGTTGTCTGAGAAACAGAGTAGTCTTCTATGTGGAGTCGCTTTTTGCTCTGGGAGAGGATGCTGAATATCCTGGCCAGAGAAGATAACGAAGATGGAAGCTGGTATTGTAGCATGTTCCGGTGTTTCTCTTTTAGAACACTTCCAGGAAAGGCAAGTCCAAAGAAATCCTGGACAGGCTTCAGGTCCGGGTTGGACCCTGCTATTCGTACTACTATTGTATAACCGTCTCCAAACCTGAAAGCAGGAAAAAAAATATCCAAATGGAGGATCTCCAGGAAACTATTTAAAAGAATATTTAAACCTGGGAACCCAACTTGTGCCATGAAAAAGGGCGGCCCCTGGCAGGCCCAGAAATAAGTTTCTGAGAGAAGGAACGAGTTATCATTTACTAAATACTTATTTTATGTGAAGCGCCACGCCATGTGCTGTAAATACATGATCTCCTTTATCCTCACCTGGACCCATGAAGTCTGACAGATGTTACAAAGAAACTGAGGCCCAGGGAGTTAGCCACTTGCCCATGGCTCAGAGCTCACAATTGGTAGGGCCAGGATGCAAACCCATTTGTGTTGGACTCCAAAGTTTGCGCTCTCACCAGTACTGGCACATGTAAATTTTTTTCATTTCATCTATAGAACAAAGCCAGCAGGTAGATCTTCCAGGGAGATCGACTCTTAGAGAAGTTAAGTAACTTGCCCAGGAGTCACAGACCAGTAAATGGTAAAGACAGAATTCAAATGCACTTCTGACTTCAAAGCCCTCATTCTTTCCGCTATACCATTTTGCTCAGTTTTATTTCCCTTTATTTTAGAGCCATTGTTTATATACTCACAAAAGAATAAATATCAAGCCTTCTCACTAGGCACTATCCCCAAGAAATTATCTTTGTTACCTATTTTTTAGATGCTGGACACTGCCAAGGCACCTGAACCTTCCATTGACCATAATTGCCATCCTAGTGCAAAGAGCTTCACATTCTTCCATACTGCGGTAAAAAAGAAAGAGGTTTTCATTTTAGAGAGATTCTCTATAACCATCAGAACGTCACCATGACTTCCAGCATTCCAGCTTCCTAGGGAATCATATCCTGTTACAAGTACATGTGGATATAGGGATGATGCTGTTCACTGTAGTGCTGTTTACAATTGTGAACAAGTTGGAAATAATCCAAATGTCTACAAAAAGGGGAATAGTTAAATGAGAGTATAGCCTAATGGAATACTATCCAGCTATAAGAAATGACACCTAAATGCACTGACCTGGAATAATGTTTACAATATGTTAAGTGAAAAAGAGCGATATTTATACTAGGCATGCATTTTTCTAAGAATACATACACACACACACACACACACACACAGACACACACACAGATTTGCATAGGAAAATTCTGCAAACATAAACAGCCCAGTGAAGACAGTAGTTGTTTCCAAGTTGTATAATTTCAGGTAATAATTGTTTTACTCTTTGCTTTTCTGTATTTTCTAATTTTTACAAAATGATCGCATATTCTACTTGGAAAGTTAAAACAGCCCACAGTGTAGAAGCCAAGACTTTACTACGGACCTATGAGATGTAAGCACTACTGATCTCCCCTCCTTGACAACACTTAGGGCACAATTCCACAAGAACCGCCGGGCTTTGGGATCCATGCCTGTGGTGGGTTCATCCTGTAATTAGAATAAAATAAGTCTTATTTGCTGGGGGAAAAAAATCAAAGATAAATTTGCTTTTAAATGAAGAAGCATCTTTGAAACAGCTTAAATTTTAACTTACCATTCTGATTATTCTTGATGGACCAAAGAATTAAAGTTCCAAATTCATTTGTAAACAAGGTCATCATTATAAATGTCTTATTGATGCAGGAAACTCAGATATTCTGAGTACTTTTTTATAGAATTAAACAAATTTCTCCAAATAAATAGGGAAGGAAAAAGCCCATTTAATTGTAATTATGTTTTCATGACTGATAAGTATATACTAAAATAACTTTTTGTCTGAAATCTCTATTGAAGTCAGTATAAGATTGGGGTGAAATTCCTTTTTTTTTTCTTTTTTATTCCAGCTCACTCAGATTACCCTAGTATATTGCAATTGTTAGCCTCACAGAAACAAATTCCAGACCCATGTGGTCTGGAATACATAAAAGCCTCAAAGGCTTCTTCTGGTAATAACATCAATGCTCTGGTCTACAAAAGAAAAAGGGTCAAGGCCCACTGCCCAGTCTGATCTGTTTTTCATCTATCCATGTGTAAGGAACTATGACCTAGTTGCTACCCTGGGGATTTTAAAGCTGTGTCTACACTCTCCATTTTCAGGGAACGAACACAAAGATGATTAGAAAGAATGTTCCAGAGAAAGATCAAATCACATATCCAGCCTCAATCACACTCAGAAACAAAGTGCTTGGAGTGTCTCTATTTGGGAACATCTGCAGGCATGGTACAGTGCTCCCAGTGTATGCCAAGGGAGAAGCTTCCCTCAGCTTCTCCAAGGTGGCTCTGCTGTCCCTGGTGGGAGACAAGCCAATCACACAACAGCCCTGGACGTATAGGACTTTTGAAAAGTCATGTTTTCCACTCAGGCCGGAACAACAGTTTTCAATCCACAGTGACACTCACCAGAAACACCACAGGAGGCCCGCCGATCAAAGCCATGGCTGTAGAGAGCTTGCGCTTGTTGCCTCCACTGTAGTTACCAGCATATTTTTCTCCATACTTCACGAGGCCCAGTTTCCGAATCGCCCACTCACCAACCTACAGTGATGAAAAGCACCTTGACTTTGGTCTGGCTTGGGAATTTTATCATGCTGTCCTACACATATATATATGAAAGTTCTTTCACTGAGTAGGACTAGATTCTATCATCGTAACCCAACAACTGGTGAGGAGCCAAAACAGGGAGAAGCACTCCCTCTCTGCCCACCCAGCCCTGCCCCACCACCATTACAGGTTCCCACCCTGAAAGCAGATACAAAGAACCAGCATTTCGTGCTGCTGCATTCATGAGGAAAAACAGCCTGAAGTCAATGTGTGTGGAAAAGCCATAAGGTACATATTGTCAGGATGCCCAAGGAGACAGGCTGGCTTTCAGGTGCCCACAGTACCTTGCCAACTTCTTTCTCTGGGACTCCTCTCAAAAGGGCAAAGAACTCCACGTGTTCTCTCCCAGTCAACAGCTCTGTGATGGCATCAAACTGAGGGCAGTAGCCCATGTTCTGATGTACTTCATGTATGTTTGATAAGATACTGCAAAGGATAAGAAAACTACTTAGATGTTAAGCAGGTAGAGATACTCTGGTCAGACAATCTGGCCTAATGTTCGTAGAAAGTATGCTTCTCCATTACAAAGATACCAGTACATCTGCTGCTACTTGAAAGGACAGCCTCTCTGCCCCCAGGATGCTAGTTCTTCCTGGCAAGCAGGGTTCCTGCCTCTGCCCTGCCCAGTCCTTGCACCTCCCTGGCTCTCTCAACACTTCAGTCTGCAGATGCAGTCCCATTTCAGAATTTCTGAGGTCATGCCAACCACTGCACACTCTTTACCAACAATCTCAGTCACACTACCCTGGGGCTTTAACGCTAAGGCCTCATCCTAGACTTCGCTCATATGCACCATTCATACACACCAAGTGAGAAGGCCCAGGAATTTTGGGTGTGAGCAACACAGAACCTAGAGACACAATTTATGTTGGTGGGGTGGCTTTTGGGTTCTATGAATCCAGTCAAGTGAAGAATCAGATGTGAGAGAAGTTCCGTGTCCACATTCCAGACTGGTGACTGCACCTCAGCCACAGCGGCATCGCCATGAACCTGGCCTTTCGGCAGCATGCATTCCTCTCTGTGTATCTAATTAGCACTCCCAGGGTCAGCCTTTTTCAGAATTAGGATTGAGGCACACATGGACACCGTGCCGGGCCCTCACAGCTATACCAACCAAATCAGTTCTTACAACCAGTCCCTGTGCCAAACCTTACTATGAGCTGGTTATGACTGCCACTGCTATATGCGTCAGGAGCTTGGTACTAGGGTCGAGCCTAGGAAAGCAGTTGTACAGCGGTAGGCCTGCTATTCCCAGAATGTCTGCTCTCTTAGGACTCCTTTACATTGCTACTGCAAAAATGTAAGAGACAGGAGAGGAGATCAGGAATACACTAATTTCCTTGCTCTTTTCAATTGGCTATCCCCCATCCAGTGTGTTCAAATTGTGAGTCATTGCTCATTAGTGGGTTGGGAAATAAATTTAGTGGGTCATGACCAGCACTTTTTTAATGACGCAGTATAAAGTAGAATAAGAAATAGCAGAGTGCACTACAATTAGTAACAGTAGGTACTGCTTTATGAAATTCTAGGTTATACACGTGAGTGTCTACATGTCTGTGTGTACTTACGAGGTTGAGATACAAAATGTATTTCCCACAAGGTTCATGGCCAGAAAACTTTGAAAGCCACTGCCTTATACTATCTCGCCACATAGTAAGTCCAGAGAAGCCAGGCACAGTGGCTCACGCCTGTAACCCCAGAACTTTGGGAGGCTGAGGCAGGTGGATCACCTGAGGTCAGGAGCTCGAGACCAGTCTGGCCAACATGGTGAAACCCCATCTCTACTGAAAATACAAAAAAATTAGCTGGGCATTGTGGCAGGCACCTGTAATCTCAGCTACTTGGGAGGCTGAGGCAGAAGAATCGCTTGAACTTGGGAGGTGGAGGTTGCAGTGAGCCGAGGTCGCCCCATTGCACTCCAGCCTGGGCAGTAAGAGCAAAACTCCATCTCACAAATTAAAAAAAAAAAAAAAAAAAAGCCCAGAGATACCCCACGTAAAGTACTTAGAGTAACATTATCTAAGAGGCCTGTAAAATGTAGTTGTATTCCCAAAGATCAGATTGCTTTGTGACCTGTGCAGTCTCAGAAAATGGCCTAATGGTGTCTCTGTCAATTTGTATGCTCTTTAGAGAGGGCAATTTACTTTGTAGGAATTGTTCCTGAGGAAATAATAAAAGATGTATACAGGGACATATTTACATAGTGAAAAATGGAAACTAATATGTGTCCAACATTTATAAGGAATTTATTAAATAAATTATAGGTACATGTACATAGGGAAATTTTATGTAGCAATGTAAAATTCTGTATCTTAGGAAATGTAACCCATTGGGAAATATTCATAATACACTCATTAACAATAAAAGCTAATTTTAAACTCTATATACAGTATGATCTCAATTTTGTGGCACATTTATATGTGTATATAAGATAGATTTGGGGTGATGGAAAAGTTCTAAAACTGGATTGTGGTGATGGTTGCAAAACTCTCAATTTACCAAAAATCACTGAATTGTACTCTTAAAAAAACAAGTAAATTATATGGTATGTAAGTTATACCTGAGTAAAACTGTTAAAAGAAGAGAATGAGACTGAAAGGAAAATGTAAATTGTGATTATCTCTAGATACTGAAATTGTGGATGATTTTATGTGCTTCTTTACCCTTTACTACATTTCAACATTTTTATGAACTCTAAAAGTACCACTGTAATCAAAAATAACAATCTATTTCTTTAAATAAACTAAAAACAAAGTCTTTGCAGCAAAATACAGGCCACTTCTTTTCTCACCTATTTTTGTTAAGGAAAGCATCTCCTCTGGTAACAGTGGTATCTCCTGTTAACATCTTGAAAGTTGATGATTTTCCAGCCCCATTAACTCCCAGGAGCCCAAAGCACTGAAAAAGAAAGATTAAGTTGTATAAGCAAACTCTAAAAACATGAATATAAATGCCCCCTAACAGGTAACCACCTCAAATCTTCATTCTGAAATATCAGCAAATAATCAAATAATTTCTTGGTTTTAAGACATCGTATAGATATTTAAACATGTATTTCATAACGGGACTATTTTAAGTATGGCTGTATTTATAAATATTATTTGAGTTGTCAGGTTGAGGCCCAAGTTAATGTGTGAAAAACGGTAATGAAAGCCAGCTATCCAAATTGCACCACCTACTCTGGCAAAAGGGCATAAAAGAACACAAACAGAAACCAGAAAGGAGAAAATCTATTTTTAAAAATCAATTTGAATGTCATCACCACCTGAAATGTATCACAAAAGCATGTTTTAGATGTGCATGCTTTTTCTGTTTTTGTTGTTGTTGAGACGGAGTCTCACTCTGTCACCAGGCTGGACTGCAGCGGCGCAATCTCGGCTCACTGCAACCTCCCCCTCCCAGGTTCAAGCTATTCTCCTGCCTCTGCCTCCTGAGTAGCTGGCACTACAGGCACATACTACTATGCCTGGCTAATTTTTGTATTTTTAGTGGAGACGGGGTTTCACCATGTTGGCCAGGATGGTCTCAATCTCCTGACCTCGTGATCTCCTCGCCTCGGCCTCCCAAAGTGCTGGGATTACAGGCAGGAATCACGCGCCCAGCCCCATGCTTTTTCTTAAATTGCATTGGATTCTCTAAAATCATTCTCTTGACATACAGGGTCCCTTTCTTCTCGATGACTAATTGCTCCATCCTGACATAAATAGAGAAGCCTTTAAAATCCGCTTTTACCCCGTCTCAAGCATTGTCGCTTGACTGGGTAGAGACAGTCTGAATTAATAGGGACAAACACAATACAGACAGAGTGTCTTTACCTCACCAGGAGGAATGCCCACACAAATCCTGTCAACAGCAGGCTTCCGCTTCCTTCTATATATCTGCAACAAACAAAATGTAAACATTCGTGAGCCTCAGTGACTCACAGCTCTCCCAGGCAACTGTGGAAGGCAGGACTATAAACCACATACACCACAACATAACACTTGTCAATAAGCCTAAGCCATAGGCATATCTGATGTGCTAAGAGCCTAGGTCTGTGTTTGTCGCAACTGGCTTCTGAATGATTCTGAAGCTCAAAATAAAAGTGAACTTAAACTTTTTAACCTGTCTTTTTAGAACCATATTATTCATTAATATCTACATAATTTTTCATTTATTCAACATATATATGTGTTGCAGGTATTTTAAAAATTAAATTCCACAGAGTAGAAATTTGTAATAAAAATATTGCAAATACTATACAGATTACAAAAAAGTAAAATTTGGAGATGCTGGCATCTGGAGAGCTGATATAGACCCTCTTGGGCACTGGCAATATAGCAGCTTTTTGGACTATGAAACTCAAAATCAACCATTTATTCTCCCTACCTCGGTTTTGACTAGATATACAATACTAGTATGTTTTAACAACTAACACATAAATGTAAGCATAGAAAACCAATATATTCAAGAACGGGAATTCATATTACAAAAGTATTCTCAGTAAGAATTCTTTAAGAAGTCTCCATGGTGTTTTTAAAATAAAACCGACAGAACCTTGGTACAGATGGACATTTTGGGAACATATGCCCTTTTATTAAGCAAGTCAGCAAACTGCAGGGTTACAGCACATAAAGCTGAAAAAAACTGAAGATGAGCTATTGTAACCTTTACACTCTCACCTTCGTCAACTCCTTGATTTCTAAGATGTCATTCTGGCCTCCACCATCAAGAATTCTCTGTCTTTCCCGCCTCACATCTTCATCTTCATCATTCAGAGGAGGGAGCTTTGCATTTACAGGTCTTAGGGGGGAAAAAATAAGACAAATGAACCTTTCAAACTATTTTTCAGGACAAAGATTCAGTCTCTAACGGAGTATCATAAAACCCACTCACCACAGTTTCCAGGATGGGCAGGGAGGGGCTGCCGGATGCCCGCGCCAGGAAAATCAGTTTTATCACATATTTTGAGTTCGGTTCAATCCAACCCCCATTGGTGAGTGTTTCCCTGTGCGCTTCCCCTGTGACCCTCAGCCACGTGCTCCATGGGTTCTAAGACAAAGCTCACCTGGGCCTGATGAAGAATCTGTACTGGATCAGAACAGTAATGAGGAAGAACACCACCCCTTCCACGGCCATGGCGAAGAGGTTTCGTCCCACCAAGTCCCAAGATAATGGTGACACAAAGCGGTTCTCCCCTAGTAGACATAATGCAGAGATCCAGTCAGAATGGAGGGATCAAAAACCATGGCCCTTCCTCAAATTTGGGTCTATGTTCGTAAAAATTCACCAATCTTCCAATAAACACCAATGGCTATCACCCATGACAAAGAGGGAAAAAAAAGTAACAAGTGAGTGATCACTTTCCAAGTCTGATATGGGAAAACTTTTTATGGCCCAGTAGCAATCAGAATTTCAGAGCTAATGTGTATTAGATTTGTGACTTCACTGAAGATATCTAGTGTTAATGAAACATGCCAAAAATCCTTTTAAAAAGGCAAATAACCCAAGTAATTTTTACAATATTTTTAAGAAATTCTAAGTTTTAGTAATAAGAAATATTAGCACTTTAAGCAGATGCTCCTTTCAGGAGCATATATCCTAATGAATCAATTTAATCACTAGATTCCATTAAATCTAGTTCCATGTAAATATTCCTTACATTTCTTATATATCTCCTTTGTACCCAAAGTTGGAAAAAGCCCCTCTTCTATGACCACTAAATAATATGGCCCATTTGACTATATTAGCTAGTGGATGAATAATAATCATATGGCTACGGGAGAAATATTTTTAACCATTCTAAACGTAGAAAAAGATGTAATACATTATCATTTTATAGACTGTGTAAAAGATACTATATGACCTCATCTGCAGACACATGATTCGCCTAATAGAGCCAAAGTTAGCATCTTTCCTTCTGATTCCCTGACCTTCTAATTCTCAAAGCTGTGGTTTGACTTTTCCAGGGCCTCGACCAACCCAGTCAGTGGCATGAGCCAATGGATCCAAGCAAATGCCACTATTTTCCTTACCTTCAAAACTGCCCTTTCACTTTTCTCAATGCTATTGGAGACACAGACAAATGATTGTGTCACAAAACCCATGCCACAACCAGCTGGGTTGGCATGAGCCCTATCACTGGGCATGGGGGTGGGGGAACATCCTGTGCTTAGTCACCTGCTTCTTTCCAAAACAAAGTCCAGGGTACCAAGGCCTATGCAGCGTGCCATCCCCATTAAAGCATCCTACAACCACTGCTTCACTCACCAAACCTTTCCAGGGCATCAGCCATTGCCTGGTTTTTCACCATGTCAATGAGCCCTCGTCCCAGGCAAAAATGTGGGAAGATCAAGAACACAGACTTCAGGATATCATTGATATTATTCAGCTTCTAAAATAAAAAGAAAAGGGAGGGAAGGGAGGGCGAGGGAGAAGAAATGGATGTCATTCATGGTTTATCCTAAAAATGTATCAAATTCTGAAATATGGGAGTGAAGAAAAATTTGATTCTCTAGGGACAAACTGGACCTTTTAATTCAGATACCAATGAAATAGCAGCAGGGATAGTGGATGATATGTAGCAATAAAATTCTCTTCTTTAGAAAATCTGGAGAAATGGTCTGAGTGTGGAGAAATCATGAATAAAGCTTAGAAACAGCCTATATTTAATCAGAAGCAAATCCATTAAAAATCCCTTAGCATTTTAAAAGCAAATTGCTCATGTCTGGGTCAATATTTGAGTTTCAGGATTTTGTCAGAATTTTAGAAATTCTTCTCAAATACATCAGAACGTATGACCCCACAAGACAACAGTGGCCAAATATCTAGCAACTGAGTAAGGGGCTATATGCTGGATGCACTGTGCTAGGGCATGGGAGAGGCAAAAGTTAGTAAGAAACAGACTCCACTCCGAGTAGGAAAAGTATGTAAACAGGAAATTATCACGTAAGTGGATGTGCACTGTACTGGAGGCATGGACTGAGGACTCTGAGAGCACAGAGAAAAGAGAGAAC
Organism: Theropithecus gelada; assembly: GCF_003255815.1. Taxonomy (NCBI): domain Eukaryota; kingdom Metazoa; phylum Chordata; class Mammalia; order Primates; family Cercopithecidae; genus Theropithecus; species Theropithecus gelada. Next base: position 36,225,588 of record NC_037683.1, on the reverse strand, counting down.
ACCTCCCAGCAAGTAAGGAAAGCTTCACATTTAAGCTAAATCTTGAAGGGTAAGAGATGTACTACCGGACCCTGTGACAGAAGAAGGGCATTTCAAACCAGGCTTACAGGAGCATGGTGGTTGGGGACAACTCATCTGAAGCTTACAGCTGGGAAAGGGTGTGGTGGGTATGGACAGGAAGAGTTGTGCAACTGTAAAAGGCCTTGTGTGCTGTGTTTGGACAAAGGCAATGCCAACCGGAATGGAGAGGAAGCCTTATTTTACAGGTCCATACCTGGAAGAACTGACAACACAACCAGTCGAATGTGGGAAATCTGCAACAGCAAAGCAAGCATCTAGGATAACTCTAAGAGCCAGCTTGGGCAACCGAGTGGATGATAGTGCCACTGAGTGTGACAGGGATGGTAAGAAAAGTATTATGTTCCAGGGGCGAAGAAAACTAGGACATGTCCAGTTTGGAGTATCTATATACTATCTAAATGGAGCAATCTACAGGCAAGTGAGAATGTGAGATTAGAGTTCAAGGTTATGAACAAGGCTAAAGGCATAGATCTTAGAGATGACAATAAAAACACCAAGAGGAGTGATGGTAAAAGTCTTGGGATTGAATGGCATCACCCAGCTCTCGTGTGTAAAGTGGAAGGCAGAGGAGCTACTCTTGGTAAAAGCAACACTGAAAAAAGAAAGAAAAAAAAAAACTGTCAAAAGAAACTGAAAGGCTTGACCAGCAAAATGTACGGCACAGCAAGAAAGAAAGGTGCTTTGCCTTCTCAGGGAAGACAGACTCTGCAGAAAGGACAAGGCAGTCAGCAGCGTCAATGCCACTGACAAGTAGAATAAGATCACAATTAAACACTGTCCTCTGGCTCCCAGAGATGCTCATCGCAGCAGGAGTGTTCTCTCTGCATGACTCACATTGTCGGTGAAGAGCTCCAACACAAAGGTGGCCACGCTGCCATTGATGCCGATGAAGAGGTTCACGCTGGTGAGCACCACATAGGCTGTGCTGGGGATCTTGAACACGAAGGAGGCTGGGTACATGAGAGGTGTGATTGACCACCTGGTGAGACACAAAAAGGTAAGTGTCTACTGAGAGTCCCCTGTCCTCCTCCTGACACTGGGCACAAAATGCCTTATCCACTGTGCAGTTCCCTCACTCAGAGGTGACTTACCCATACAGCAAAAGTAGAAGGGCTAGCACAGGCAGGTTGGTGGAGGACACATAGGACTTCTGCTGGAAGCAGATGAAGATGATAATGACCAGTGTGGCAGGGACAACGTAATTGCACTAAAAGTGAAAACAAAGACATACAGTTTACCCCTAAATCAAATACACAATGCATCACACAAGTCTTCACCATCATTAGACAAGAAAGGGCAGATAAACATATTGGAAAGTAACTCTGAATTAATGAAGCCACATAAACTATTAATCAAAATACCGGACAATACACTTTGACAAGCATTTTCCCCTTGGCTGATTTTATAAACTACATGCCCTTTCTGTCTTTCCAACAGCCAAGCCAAGGTGTCACGCTCAGTAAACTGAACGATGGATTCCCAGTCAGAGTAATTTCAATTTCACAGGCAGCAAATAAGCTTCCATTCTTCTTCCCGAAGATGATTGTGTCTGTTTCATCATTAATGCTATATTACAGTCTGCCCAAGTTCAATCTCACATGTAATCTATTTATGAGGTAACTGCTCATAACATGAATGTCAGAATTGTTTCATCGCACTGAGAATAATTTTAAAGTCTGTCCTGACAGTGTATCAAGCAGTAAAATGCACAAATAAAGACTTGACGATAGGACAATTATGAGAATTCATAGCTGGCAGAGCAAATCACAGGCAGGGAAGTAATAGTGGGCTTGTTAGCTGCTAGAAGAACTGCAGCTTCTGACTACAGGACTCTGCCTCAGTCCTGTGCTACTTGATGTGTTTATCAACAACTTAGATGAAGACATGCTTCTAGCAAATTTTAGGAGCTACAGATAATACCCAGGAAGATAAGAGATGGGTTCAGGGACTTGACCTTTCATCTCTGAATCACCTATGCCTGGCATAAGTCAGACACATAGCATTCAGTCTGTGTTTACTGACTGGAGTAATTACTGAATCAAGCTAAAACAAAAATAAAACACATGTAATTTAATATGGATAAATATAAAGTTTAGGTTCAAAAAAAATGAATTTGTATAGAATGAAGGAGACCCGAATTTCACAATCATTGGTGTGAAATGGAGGTTTTTGGTTTACCACTAAGTTGCCAGTAAGACAGTGCTCCTTCCAAAATGCAAAGTCTTTGTGCTGTAGGAATATAAGTGTCGGCTAAAGATTAACTCCCTCTAGACTCATAACCATTCAGACCACAGCCTGAACACGAGGTTAATTCTTGGCTTTGCTTTTGAAACGGGACATTAACAATAGAGAGCATGGCCATACAAGGACAATCGGATCAGAAGAGTGACAAAGTCTAAGAGCCTTGGTATGAACAGCAAAGACCTCATCATCATCTCCACCATCACTGCTCACATTTGTACAGTGCTTTGGAGGTTACAAGATATATTCTCATATATCATCTTATCTGGGGAATACTCAGGTTAAATGAGAGTATGAGAGTTGTTTTTAAATATTCAGGGACTTGTTCAGTGGGAGAAGAATTACATTTGCTCTGTGTAGCTTATAGTTAATGGAAGTTACAGGAAGATATATTTCAACTGTACTTTACAATAATTAGAACTTTAGAATTCCTTCAAGTCCCCCATATTGGTCCACATAGAAGCAATATATTGTAGCTGGCACAAAAACATGTTTGCAATGGATGGATAAGCTGCTGATAAAATGTACAGAGTTTTCAAATGACAGATGGCTTTCCTAGTAAGGCAAAGAACATTCTGACTCTGGAGGTTAAAACCCATCAGAAAAATTAGAGGCATTGACTTGGAATTTTGACTTGCATCTCTCTGATTCTTGTGGCAATGGTATTAATTTTCATCATTGTGTACAGATTTTTCCCTCTGGTGTGACATGAACTCTGGTACCCAATGCTGTGTTTGGTGTCATGAAAGTGATCACCTGCCTCTGGCTTTTCCTTTTTCATATATCTTTAGAGTAGCTGGAACATTTCCTGATGATAGCCAGGGCTCTTTCTTTCTTATCCCTATCAATCCATGGCCCTGACAGACATTACAAAGATACAGCAGGCCTGTGTCCTTACCATATCCCAGACAAAATTAGAGAGCCAGTAGATGACTGGCTTCACGCCACTGATGAACTGCAGGTGCTTTGCTTTGCTGACCCGCTCCTGGATCAGGAATACGACAAAGCTGGCTGGGACGAAGGACATCGCAAAGATGACGCAGATGGACACAAGGACATCCACTGATGTGGTCATCCTGGAAAGAAAAAGGGTGTGAAAATCTGAGGGGTCTTTGATGCAACTGGGGCTCAATCAGTGAGGACACGGACACACGGACACACAGACACACACAGATATCTGAGGCACAGCCCAAGGAAAAACATCTGTTCACCAGACACATTTTATTCAGGGTTAAGATGATTATTTTTAAGTCAAAAAATTTGACAATGTAAATGCCAAACTGATACTACTGAGGTCAAATTGTGATACCACTGCCACAATAAAACTAATGAAGGAAGTCAGAGTGGTTAATGGTATTCACTTTGGTCCACTGTTCGTGACCTTGTAAGAGTAGTAAGTTGTAAATTTTCACACACAAAGGACTAGTGGGGCTTGAAAACTAAATGAGAACAGAAATATTACTGTGCAACTACTCAAATAAATTAATTTTTTCTGGCTGTAAATCAACTTGAAAATAACAGTATGTAGCCTATTGATTTAACACATACAAAAATTTTAACAGATTCTTATAAGAAGAATGGTCTTATAAGCCCATTACACGGGGTCTTGGTATAAAGATCCTAGTGTCCTATATTAGTATCCTGTAGGAGTTAAGCAGAAACAGGAACTGCCATGCTCCATATACAGGAAAGGCATCTAATGTGTGCTAAATATCAACTCTGTGCTGAGTGCTGGGCTTGGCAATTTACATGAATTGCCTCAGTTAATATCATACATCTATAAAGTTTAGAGACCAGATTCAAACCCACATCTGTATGACTCCAAAGCCTGCATACTTTAAACTAGCTCATCCTGGCTTTAAACTTCTCTCTTTCTCTCTCTCTCTCTCTCACACACACACACACGCACACACACACACAGCTTAACTTAGGAATTAAAGATACAAGCTAATAAAAACATATTCCACCAAGTTTAAAACAGTGGTTTTTAAACAAATCAAACTGATTAAACACTTATAATTAAATTATAATTTACTTAACAATTTTTGAACTCACTTTATATGAATTCACTAAATGTTACGATTTTTACATATCAGTATCATTTTCTCTTCTGCAGTTCAAGAAGCCCAACCAGCCAATTCGTAAACTTATCACTTCTGCCCAGAGCCTGGATCAACCCAGATTTATCATAATGTAATGGTCTCTGCAGCTGTTCCCCTACGATGAGCTTCCTATTTTTCTGCCCTCCTCCATGACCCTCTCCTTGTCCCACTCCATCCATTCAGACACAGCTACACTTACAGAGCCACCTCTGAGAGCTGCTGTTTGGTGAGATTCAGGGGATGATTGAAAGCAGTAATTCCATAATGGCTAGGATTCTCTCCCTTTTGCAGGTTGGCCCGGAGAATGGCATTGTTGATGACATTCAGGAAAGAGCTGATTGCATGCCAGCCCTTGTTATTGAACCACACCTGAAAGAAACCATACCAGGTACAAGGTAATGCCCCCAAACCCTGCTCCTGCAGGCAGGTGCACACACACCAACCATGCACATAAACCTCAGAAAGAAATTCTAGTCACGTACCAAAGCAAAACACTATGATCAGAGAACATGGAGAAGTAATTATAGTGTACAGGACACAGTGATCACTGACTATGTGGGTAGGTGCTGTGGGGAGGACCTTATACCTTTAACTCAATTGAATTCTCACAACAGTTTAGAGATAGCCATGATTATTGTCTCCATTTCACAGATGAGGGAACTGAGGCTTAGATAGGTTAAGTAACTTAGTCAAGGTTACCTGGTATGTCTGGTGGCAAAGCAAATTCTCTGAATCACTACACTATACCGTACTGCCTCGCTGGTAGAGCTAACAGTTTGCTCTTTTCTGTTGTGAATGCCCCTGCCAACTTTACCGTGAGTTGAAAGTGCTCCAGGAAACATAAGGATCATCGTTCATTAAAAAGCTACTAGAACAAAGACCGTGGTTTACCTTGACATTATTTTTGGTGTCCAGTCCTGTCATAAACCTTCCCAAGCTGTTGAGAAATCGATCTGCAGAACTGTCCTGTAAACAACAGAAACCTGCCTCAGTTGTGACTGTTCACATAGATAAGGGGCAACAGTCAACCTGGAACCTGTGGACAACAGGACGGCCCTGTGAAGCTCAATGCCACTACTACCTTGTTCACTGAAATTAAATGTGAAGCCATTAAATCAACGGCTCCTGAGAACCAAGTGACCAGAAATCTACAACAGTGATGCTGCCACGATGCCACCAGTCTAGAAGGAATCACAGAGAAATCCGGGGATGCAAAGCCCCAAGATTTTAACGTCTCGTTATCACGGTGGGGTGAGGACTCCTCCAAGTGCTCCACCGGCATCATCTGAAGAGCCAGAACCATGCTCCGCCTGCAGATGTACCAGATACATGGGTCCATCACTCAAAAGCAGAGCTGTGGATTCTAGGACTATCACTGCTGTCCACAATCCTAGGGTCCATTTTATCGGAGCCCCTTAATTCTCACTTAAAAATGGGAAACTTCAGACAGAGAGAAATGAAGTGAGTACTTATCAGGTCCTGCAGACCAGCCTGCCAGCTTCAAAAAGAAAATGATTCATTTCCTATTTAGTCAGTGATTGTTTCAGCAAAGTAGGTTGGAAACCCAGTTTATTTACCAACTGGCCAAATTTGTAAAACTGGTTGTTCTGAGAGCTTTTTTTGAGACGGAGTCTTGCCCTGTCGCCCAGGCTGGAGCACAGTGGCACAATCTCGGCTCACTGCAACCTTCACCTCCCGGGTTCAAGCAATTCTCCCACCTCAGCCTCCCGAGTAGCTGGGATTATAGTCGCACGCCACCATGCCCAGATAATTTTTGTATGTTTTTTAGTAGAGACAGGGTTTCACCATGTTGGCCAGGCTGGTCTCAAACTCCTGACCTGTGATCCGCTCACCTCGGCCTCCCAAAGTGCTGGAATTACAGGCATACGCCACCACACCTGGCCGCTGAGAGCTTTTAAATCTCTGAATTTTTAAAAAATATTTTTTGAGACGGAGTTTTGCTCTTGTTGCCCAGGCTGGAGTGCAATGCTGCGATCTCAGCTCACTGCAATCTCTGCCTACAGGGTTCAAGCGATTCTCCTGCCTCAGCCTCCCAAGTAGCTGGGATTACAGGTGTATGCCACTAATAGCCCAGCTTTTTTTTTTTTTTTTTTGTATTTTCAGTAGATATGGGGTTTCACCATGTTGGCCAGGCTGGTCTCGAACTCCTGACCTCAAGTGATCCACTCACTTCCGCCTCCCAAAAGTGCTAGGATTACAGGCATGAGCCACGGCACCTGGCCTCTGGATTTGTTTTTGACCTACACTTTTAAATGTACAACTAAGTAATTCAGTTTTGTCTGGCTCAAATCACTAAATGCCAAAGACGGCTCTGTATGCCAACATATTCAGAACAATGAGCTGCCAGGTGATCCATTTAACCTGCCAACTACTCCTACATCCCAGCAGCCACACGCCCATTTTTCTGATACGTCTCATGATAGATATTGTACCTTGGCCAGCTTTAGGTGTTTCTTCATTTGTTTGATGGCATCATTAACTTCTTGACTCGGAGGAAGTGCTTGAGTATTACTGACACCCAGGGAAAACCCGCCATACCTAAAAGAACAGCCTGACATTAAAACCCAGACAGTGGGGTGCACATACCACTCAGCAGGAGACTCAATGCGAGTGTGGACAAGGTTCACTGAGTCAAATTCCTATTCAAAGGAGGGCTAAATTTTGCCTCAGAGAAGTTACACGTCAGCTTCCTCTAATAAATGTTGGCAATCTCTTAACTCCCATGGTTGCTGCCCAGCAGGGAGGACCTGGCCTGATTACACACACAGTTAGATAGCTGAGACATCGAGGAAAGAATGGTGTTTCATCTCACAGATGCTCCTCCGACCCAGTGACTCGGGCGTGAACGTGGGTCTGGAGGCAAGCAGATGGGAAGTTGGGAGAGTGGGAACCCTGCACTGTCCAGAGTAGGCTACACTGGCCTTATACACAGGTCCCGGCTCCTTTCTAGCCTGAGGGCTATTATAGGGGCCTGCGTCTGCTCTGCCCAGAGATCCAAGGGTCCTGGCCCTTGGGGAAAAGGCAGACAGAAAAGGTGGAAATCAGTAACAAGGAGCCTTCCGGCCCCCTGAGGTAGCCACATCAGCTATCTCATTTTTCATGATGGACAAATTGGCCTCTAGAATTCTTCCATCCCCAGTCCCACCTGTTCCTTCAAAACCCAGATGGAAAAATGGGTTGAAATACAGTGCACAGAGATGGTTTTGGTGCTTCTTATTTCCTCTAAGATCTTCTTAGTCCCTTGCTACATGCCTAGAAATTGTCCTTGAGTCCTTAAGAAGCCTTGAGAATCTGGTTTGGGGGGAAAGTACACGTAGGTATTCCCCTCACAACACTACTTACTTGAACTCCCTAGACACCCACAGGAGATTTCTGATTCTCCTCAAGGAAATCAGTACATCAGATATTTCAGAGGCCTCTGGAGGGGCCACTAGGCACTGAGCTACGATGCTCTAGGCAGAAGCTCTACAAAGCAGGTCTAATCTAAATCTGTCTGTGCCCCTGTGTGCTCCACACGTTCACAGGGCTTCTGTCCTCCTTACGGTGAGGTGGTACCCATAAGTGTGTGAGTGACAAACAATCTCCAAAGCTTTCTTCAATCCAGGACACCTACAACACCATCCTCCTCCTGAGCTAAAGGTGCCAGAAAGACAGCAACTTACCTAAACTCATTCACCCAGATCTTGTTCTTTAAGCTGCAGAGAGAAAGAAACAAAAAATCAGTTCAAAGAAAGCACTGAGCCTATTCCTGATGATGCAAAAGGAGTAAATACCCACCTGAGGATATAAGGAAGGGACAGAAATAATCCTAGAATCAGGCTGGCCTTGTAGGGTTGTGCCAGAGAAAAGAAGCCTGTGCTCAGGCCTCTTCCAGCCTTCTCTCCATCGTAAGTACCCTATTACTTATATGAGAATCAGGCCTTGGGTTAAACCAATTTACAAACCACCTTATAGACCAAGATGTAAGTGAACTAGAAGCTTTTTCTTTCTTTTTTTTTTTTTTTTTTTTTTGGGAGACGGTTTCGCTCTTGTTGCCCAGGCTGGAGTACAATGACGTGACCTCAGCTCACTGCAACCTCCGCCTCCCGGGTTCAAGCAATTCTTCTGCCTCAGCGTCCCAAGTAGCTGGGATTACAGGCACGTGCCACCACGCCCAGCTTATTTTGTATTTTTAGTAGAGGCGGAGTTTCCCCATGTTGGCCAGGCTGGTCTTGAACTCCTGACCTCAAGTGATTCACCCGCCTTGGCCTCCCAAAGTGCTAGGATTACAGGTGTGAGCCACTGTGCCCCGCCTAGAAGCTTTTTCAATTAACAATAATATTTCAATTGTGGATGACATAAGGAGAAGTTATGCTTCTTTCTTGGAAACTCATGGTCACTATCATTCCAGCATGCCCGTGCCACTTAAAGGCACTGAGAAACTCCTAAGTGAAAGACCCCAACTGACCAAGTTGATGGGAAGGAAACCAGAACAAACATTTGCTGAGCTAAGCATTTAACACTAGGCTGCCATGTCCCGGGAAGCTAGACGGCTCTCCCAAGGCTCCACAGCCAAGGCAGGCTCCTAAACCTTCCCAGGGCTCCCTCCATGAGACCACAAATTATCATGGAGTCCCCTATCAGAGAGTACCCAAGGCACTTTATGTACATCATTTAATTTAGTCCCCATAACAAACTTACAAGAGCAACATTAATATCACAATTTAGATAAACTAAGGCTTTAAAAGGATAACCAGTTACCTGGTCAAGTTGCTACTAAGTGGCAGAATTTGACTTTGAATCCATTTCTATTTTCATTCTAGACCAGGTTGCCTTAGCCTTGAAGCTGACAACTGAATGTTCACAGTCCCTCTCATCATCTTTTCTAGTTTGGGATAATATCCTAAACTTCCGATAGATGGAATCAGGCCATAATCTGGTACTTCCCCCACTGTTCCAGTCTGCTATTTGTAGGCCTTTAATTCCTCTAATTAGTAATAATAAGGCAGGGGACAAGTTTAGTAAAAAGTCACCTTTTGGCTATGATCTGCACATACGTCTTCACCAGATAATCCGAAATGTTTCTTCCCGTCAGGTCCTGAAGGATATCTGCAGTGTTTTGTTTTCTCTGTCATCACATGAAAACCAAGCATACGGGTCTTTATAGACAAGAATTGAAACAGAAAACAAATCAAGGACAACAGTGACCATGTCCACAGTGCGACCGGAAACCTGACTACAGGCCCCAGACACTGCCCTCAGTCAGCCAGCACCGAGACTTGGTTCACCCTACCCCTCGGCACTGGTAATTCACTTACACCAAGCCAAGGTCTTTCCCAAGAATTTATTCTGAACATCTAACAATAAACATTGAAATGAAATTCTTTGTAGTCAAGAGATTTTTAGGAAGCATCATCATCCCCTATGCCTAATAAATCTTTTGTTCATCGGAGTTATACCGATGACTAGATTAGCTGTTATTTTATTCGTTTTATTTTTTGAGACGGAGTCTCACTGTGTTGCCCAGGCTGGAGTGCAGTGGCACGATTTTGGCTCACTGCAACCTCCACCTCCCAGGTTCAAGCAATTCTCCTGCCTCAGCCTCCCAAGTAACTGGGATTACAGGCACATGCCTCCATGTCTGGCTAATTTCTGTATTTTTAGTAGAGATAGGGTTTCGCCACATTGGCCAAGCTGGTTCGAACTCCTGACCTCAGGTGATTCGTCCGCCTCAGCATCCCAAAATACTGAGATTACAGGTGTGAGCCACCCTGCACCTGGCCTAGCTATTATTTTAAAGAGTGGTAACCAAGACTTATTTTAGTTCTTGTACTCTTTTAGAATTGCTTGTCCTCACCCTGCAATTTGGATGCTGATAAAAGCAGCAGAGAGCTATCATAAGCACTCCTCTTCCTGAAATTCTCAAAAAAAAAAAAAAAAAAAAAAAAAAAGACTCCTTCCCAAACAGAGTCTCCAAGAATGCCAGAGTTGAAAAGATCCACAGGAGTTTTCTGATCCAGCCTCCCTAATTCAGAGGTGAAGAAACAGGTCCAGGGAGTTAAAGTGGCCTGTCAAAGGCTACCAACTCATTTGTTGCAGAGCCAAGATTGGAAGCCAGGCCTGTCACAGTCTGTCCTGTGCCTTCACTGCTGTGGGACAGGCATGGGCACAGTGTGGTCCAAACCCTCTCCCCTCAAAACTCACATGCTTTTTCCTATGACAAGAAGCAAGTTAAAGACTGAAACAGGGCTGGGCTCTCACCTGTAATCAGGGGTAAACAGGTGGCTCTCACCTGTAATCCCAGCACTTTGGGAGGCCGAGGTGGGTGGATCACCTGAGGTCAGGAGTTCCAGATCAGCCTAGCCAACATGGCGAAACCCCATCTCTACTAAAAACACAAAAATCAGCCGGACATGGTGGTACATGCCTGTAATCCCAGCTACTTTGGAGGCTGAGGCAGGAGACTCGCTCGAACCTGGGAGGGGGAGGTTGCAGTGAGCCAAGATCATGCCACTGCACTCCAGCCTGGGCAACAGAGCAAGACTCCGCCTCAAAGAAAAAGAGAAAAAAGACAGACCCTCCCAACATGGCATCTCACTCATTCCTGCTTCCAAGCAGAAGCTACCAGCCCACCCTCTACCCCTTCTGCCCAGTTACACCCTGAAAGTGACATACTTGCGGAGGAGGCAGCCCCCCTGCCCCTGGGGGACACACGGGCAGCATCTTCTTGATTTTGTCGCTGCTACACTGGCATGCAGGTGAAGGATTCTGCATCGTCCAGTTCCCATTCTGGAAGAGGTCCTTGATGGTTTGGGGAACTGGGGCAGTGGTCCACTCTTCCTCCCCTGCCTGGCAGGGCATGTCTCTGCAAAGGGAAGACAGCAAGAGGAGGATTACCCGAGAGGGCCTGTCCTTTCTGTTGCCTCAGGAGCACAGGATCATTCCATAATGACCACAAACATGCATCTACTCCCTCACCATTTGGAAAAGACCAGCATGATCTCATTTGATTGCCTGATCCCACAACAGCCTTGTACACTGTGACATCATTTATATCATCATTATGTATCATCATTTTATACATAAGTAAAATAGAATGCAAAGAGGCCCTAAACGTTTACATACTGAACTCTGTTCAGTCCAATCAACCAACCATTTGCTCACACAACAAATATTCGTTGAGCATCTACTATGTGCCAGATGCTGTCCAGTATATTTGAGGGCCTAAGGTGACAATACCTGCCTTCATGGAGGTATATGGCCATGGAGGAGTCGAACAACAAATAAACTAATAAGATAATCTTAGATGGCCCAAAATAAAGCAAAATAAAAAGACAGTGATTGGGGAGAATGGACCTACTGAAGAGAAGACATTTCAGTCAAAACATAAACAATGATGGAGAACAAGCTGGTCAAAGATTTGACGAAAAGAACATAATGAGCAAAAGCGATGGCAAGTGCAGGAACAAAGGCCCTAGGAAGAAATGCGTTTCTATTTTTGAGGGATAACAGGAAGACAGCACGGCTGGAGTAGGATAAGCTACGAAGAAGAGTAATGATAAACGAGGAGGAGAGGAGCCAGATGACAGAGGCCTGGGAAACAGTCTGGATCTTATGCTCGACGTGCTGAAAAATGAGTAGAGAGTGGCAAGATCCAATTTATGTTCTCAAATGAGTGGAGAATTGGGGGATGCCTGGGGTGAGAGTGCTCGGCACATAAAGAGCTAGGCTATCTACAAATTTTCCCTGGAGATAAGACACAAAGCCTTTAACCTTGTCTCCAGCTGTGAATTACTGTGGGACATCAGTAAGTTCCCTGCTCTTTTGGGGGCTTATTCTTTCCACTGGCAAAATAAAAGTTTAAAATGACTTGATTCAACAAGTCATTTCCAGTTCCCTTCCAGTTTCGGAATTCCACAATTTAAAGTAAAGCTACAGCAATTATTTCCTTATTATTAACTATTAAATATAATTGCCGGGCACGATGGCTCATGCCTGTAATCCCAGAACTTTGGGAGGCCAAGCCAGGTGGATCATTTTAAGTCAGGAGTTCAAAACCATCCTGTCCAACATGGTGAAACTCCATCTCTACTAAAATTAGAAAAATTAGCCAGTGTGGTGGCACATGCTTGTAATCCCAGCTACTCAGGAGGCTGAGGCAGGAGAATCACTTGAACCTGGGAGGCAGAGGTGGCAGTGAGCCAGGATTGAGCCACTGTACTCCAGTCTGGGCGACAGAGCAAGACTCCATCTCAAAAAAAAAAAAATATATATATATATATATATATATACACACACACACACACACACATATATATTTTTAAACTATTTCTTATTATTTTCTTATGTATTAAAAATTCAAATGAACAGTTTTCCAGATTGATCTCTAATTGTCTCCTTAAAGCACCTGAACTGACTGGAAAAGTCACACAAAGACATGCTGCCCTCCTGAAGCTCACACTCTGAACATTCAGAAGGGGATTGGCTAAGACAAATTTAAATACTGCTGAGACATGCTCCTGTCAAATTTCCTTCATGTCTACCATTTTTTGGTAAAACCTAAAAATCTGAATTTCAGTAAGAGTTGCCAGGATAAAGGCCCTCCCTTCCGACCACCTCTGGCAGACTGTAGGTGGGGCTGTTTGAACCCTCTGATGTCAGGGCTAGGCCTATTTTGTCTCTACGGGCTGGCTCTCAACCCAGTTCTGGCTCCTACAGAGCCTTCCTAAGCTGGCATCAATCCATGAGTTCATATGGTTCAGCTGGCCAGTGATGAATCCAGATAACTATATTATCATCTCATCTCATGCTTCTATCTTTCCTATACAACCTTCGTGTGGAAAATCAAAGGCACCATGAAATTCAGATAGGCCGTATCTGTGTCCTTCTCTATCCTTGCCATCTGGTTATTTGGGAACCAATATTGGCTGCTAGGATTTACCACCCATCACGTACTAACTACTAAGTACTAACAAATATTTAGCAACTATCCAATACTAATTAAGAACAAACAAGCACACAGTAGCTACCCATTTAGAAATCGTCTCTAGAACCTTGTATAAACAGGTTATCATGCTCAATGTTTTGTGGTGTGCAGAGTCACCCATCTTCCCATTAAAACTTGAAAGTCAAGTTTACCCCCCTCTCCAACTCTCTAGCACCTTCCCACCTTGCCATAATTTTTCAGAGATCACTGTTGTTTCATGACCTCAGCTGAGATTCTGCCTAAGCCTGGAAACAGTAACCCACCTCTACTAGCCTTGAGCACTGCCTCATAAGATCCTCACCTCTCCACCATCTTTACTCACAGTGATCTAGTGACCTCCCTTCCCCCACACACACTTAAGAGTCATATGGATGCTTCACTGAATTTATTTATCCACTGCCTACTTTTGAAAAGGGGGTTTTGAAGGAAAGTACAATAAAAATATACAATTTGAAAAGAAGAAAGTGTCTTTTTTATAAAAATTCATATGTCATCTTTACAGATTGTAAAAGCGAAGAAGCTGATAAACAAAACCTGAAAATTATATATAATGAGAGCCTACTGAAGCACTTAAGTACAGGGAATGGGAGAGAAAGAAAGGAAAAGCATTTGATCAGTAAGTCTAAGGTGCTATTTAAATTAAATATTAATGTTCTAAATCAGTAAACAAATGTCTGGAATGATGTGCTTTGCATGGTGTTAGAAGACTCTCCAAACGTTTGCTCCTAGATAATTTAGCTAGGTTACTACACTGGCTTTTTGTAATTAAAACATAATAATAATTCAAAGGGCAAATGCTGGTGGTCACAATGTGGCATGCAGCTGATAAATGCAGCATATTAGAAATCAAACTAGGTGACAAGCACAAGAAGCCAGCTGATGGCTAAAGTGACACTCACGGGATGGGGTTTCCTTCCATACAGCGGGTGCCGAAGCCAGGGTCTTTCGTGAGGGCGTTTAAGAGTTCCAGGGTTCCCGTGTCCTCAGGAGCATCATTGCTGTGGGTACATAAGAGGCAACCAGCTTAGGAATTCATTAAACCCAGTCATCAAGAGATACAAATGTTTTATAAATTAAACACTTTAGGAAGCATTTCTCTGTGATAGGTTCTTAAAACAGAAATGAACAAAACACAGAAACCACCCAGAAGGATCTCAGACTCTGGCCCTGTATTCGGCATCAGGGTGACATAGAGCACTCCAAAGTGGAGCTTGTATAAATGGGCTATATGTATAAAGGTGTGTATGTGTACATGCATGTACATACATGTATACATTTATATATTTTTTAAATTTGAAGTAAATCAACTCATTAAGTATTTCAAAAGTGCTTTTGTGATTATCCCTTTGGCACAGACAAGCAGGATTTTCCAAGAAAGGGCAAGAAAACTTTGCACTCTGCATGCACAACTAGAAAGCACAAAAATAACAGGCACAAGTCACAAACACATGCTATGTTCCACAACCACGGGCAATACAGGGTCAGCAGCTGGAAAGGAAAATATAAAGTAAACCTGAACTATGTAAGAAGAAAACGTGGGCTTAGAGAAAAAGAGGCCAATTCACATTTACATAAAAATATATATATGTGTGTGTGTGTGTGTATATATATATATATATATATATTTTTTTTTTCCTAATGCTTCCCTTTTGTATCACTGATACAGTTCCCCCATCTACAGGTCTACAAATCCTTCAGGACTGAAGAAAGCTCCTGCTAACAAGACCCAGAAATATCCTTTATCCTTTTCTTTGATGTAATGTATTGTTATGGAGAGGAGGAAATTTTTGTCTAAAGAACAAACACTAGCTAACATCCCAAATATAACAGAATAGATAATAATTATATGAATTATACTTTGCAGAAAACAAGTCTCTGGAGGTTCTATGCTTTGATAGCGTGCCCTGTGAGTCAATTACAGAATTAAAACACAGCTCCACAAATTCAAATATTTTATAACTTAATCGTGGATTTTTGCAAGGGCAGATTATTTTACCTAAAACACATGTGGCTGTTCCTGACAACAGTAGGATAAAGAGGAGAGAGGCTGAAAGGCTCAACAGAAGACTGGCCTATTATTCAGGGTTAGTTCGCTGCTGTTCTATGCATGCAGTATTAGCTTATACAGGGACCTGAGTCACAGAAGTAAAATTTATTCCACTGTGTAATTCTGAAGTCCATTCCCTTGGCCCTCGTAAACATCTTTGGTCTGCTTGAATCTTATCCCCTCCTGGGACATAGAAGACAAACATACCTGACAAATGTGTACTGTTCGTTGTACATCCAGGGCTGAAGTTCCAGGCTGGGGTACTTGCCAAAGGGTGGCACGATCAGGCTGAACACAAGGGCAATGCAGACAAACACAGCTGGCAAGACAATCTTTACCCAGGCAGTGGAGGGGGCAGGGGGACAGCAGGAAAATGGCAAGTGTTAGAAACAAGGCCAAGGGGCAAATCCCTACGAGTCCAGCCAGCCTCCCCGACCAACCAGCACGGCAATGAGGAGTGCAGAGCCTATGACTGTGCTGAACCAAGGCATTCTTGGCAGCTGGGAAGCAATGGAGCCTGAAAACTAAACCTTTTCTCTGGCAGCACAAGGCCAGAGGCTATGGCCACCTGGCAGAGGCACTAAGCCAAGAAGTTCACAAGTAAATAGTGCTCACATTCAGGGTGACTCAGAACACTGGGTCCTGCCCTTCTTCCTCCTGAAGACTGAGAAAGACCACATTGGGCGCCATGAACCCAGGACCAGGAGCCAGAAGTCCTGAATCCTGGTTCTGTCTCTAGTACAAGTGCACCCATGTGAAGTCACTCTCCCCACTGGCCTCAGTTTTCTCACTTTAATCTGAGGTCTGAGAACACACGGCCCATTCAAATCCTACACTATAATAAAACCAACTCTACAGCAATGGCTCCAGTCACGGACAACCATAGTCATTGTCTCCCGTGACAGTCTCAGAAAGAATAAATATCCAATTCCTTCTTCAACCTCCTAAGACTTTCTACCATATCTTCTCTGGAAAAAAAAAAAAAAAATGACTTGGGCATACTTTGTAAGTAAACCCAAAGCTCCTCCCATTTATTGTTGAGAAATGTATCCCTTATAACCTTAAAGATTCAAACAATGCCCCCAATTCTAATGTTGCGGGATTTCAATGCAGAAAATTGACATTGAGTGAATAAGTCTGTATAATAAGTACTATAATGAGAATTATCTCTGTTGTCATTATTTATGGTTGTGTTATCAATGATTATCATCAACAAACAAAGGTAACTGAGGATCAGAGAGATTAAGCAACTTGCCCAAGGTCATACAGCCAATAAGTAGCAAAGTCAGGATTCAACTCTAGCTCTCTGTATGCTCCAAACTCCTGCTCTTAACAGTATCCACATCATCAATGTGGAAGATTCTCTGCAGACCTTTTCTCTACATTTCTTGATTTTACAGAGTGAAAAAATCTAACCCTTCTAACTAAGCAAGTTAGCATGCAAACACTGACATGCAGACAACAGTGTAAGAAGTCTTCTCTGTTGGCCAACTATATTCTGACCTACCTTTTCTACCAGTTTGAGTTAAACATCAACTCAGAGAAAAATCAAGTTTCTAATAAGTTCACATGTCAAGTGCATCTGGGTATAACAACTCTCATGTTACGACAGCTGAATACACCTGATCAGTTTTTCTATACTTTGTCCTTTTTATGTTCGCCTCCAAAATAACATATACGCACACAAAGGTAAGCACTTGCTAATGTCAGGCCCCATTCTAAGCACCTATTTGTTTTTATTTTCGTAACAACCCTGTACTGCAGGTAATATTATTATCCCCATTTTACAGATGAGGAGATTGAGGCATAGAGAAGTAACTTGCCAGCAGATACAACACTGGCAAGGAATAGAACTGGGATTGAAATACAGATAAATCTGGCTCCAGCATCCGTATCTTGACCAAGATGCTATCCTGCCTTCACTGGTCACAGAGCCTGCAGCCCACCCATGAGGCCAGCGTCTCTAGCCAAAACAGCACATCTCACCTGAGCAAAAAATCCTTTCCGACTCCGTCTGGCAATTAGCAGTCTCTTCCACAAAAGGGCCACAAACTGTTGCTGTGTAAGCTTCCAGCCCTTCACCTGGTAGGAGCCTTTGCCATCCATCCCGCTGAGCAAGTCTGTCTCTCTGGACTCTGCAAAAAGCCAACACGGAAGGTCACCTATTATCTTAGGTGTTTTCGGCATTGCCATGCTCCTTCTTCTGGTGTCTTCAACAACTATCTTGGAGGCGTGTGTCTGAAGCTAAAAGTTTCTCAGAAGTAAACTTTTAGGCCAAAGCTATGTCCAAGGAAGAGTTATGACTCAAAATGTCTAACAGGAGCAGTCTCTGCCTTTCAGTCCTTGTCTGACAAGTACAGAAAACAAAGGTGTCTTGAGACAACTGAAAAGATGTGTTCATGCATAACCAGGTATTACAGCCAGCCATTCGGATGAACTGAGTCATCAATTTCTTATAGACTATTCTATGAAACAGGCCATGTACATCGCTTGACATATTTGAGAACACACAATGGCAATTAGCTTCTCAGCTTCTCACCCTATTATATTTTGGTAAAACGTGGACACATTTCAAATGATCTAAGTACTGATACTGTATGAAGTCAGGCAATTATATATAATGTAAGAGCCATACACTCTTGTGAGCAGGGGTGAGAGAACTGGAAAGTTTTCTGTTCCTAAACATTTTCTAGAAATCCTTGTCTTAAATGAATGATACCTAACTGATGTGCTTTTACATCTTAACAATATTTGTTTGATGTCTTATCTCTCCTCTCCATCTCAGTTAAATACACAAAGACACGCTCATCTAAAATATCTAAGTCTTTTTTTTTTTTTTTGAGATGGAGTTTTCACTTTTGTTGCCTAGTCTGGAGTGCAATGGCGCAACCTTGACTCACTGAAACCTCTGCCTCCCAGGTTCAAGCGATTCTCCTGCCTCAGCCTCCCAAGTAGCTGGAATTACGGGCATGTGCCACCACACTCGGCTAATTTTTGGTATTTAGTAGAGATGGGGTTTCACCTTGTTGGTCAGGCTGGTCTCAAACTCCTGACCTCAGGTGATCTAACCACCTCGGCCTCTAAAAGAGCTGGGATTACAGGCATGAGCCACCGTGCCCGGCCTCAAATATATAAGTCTTAGGGTACAATTAACTCTAACAGCAAATTCCCCTTTCTGACTCTTCCAAAATAATTCATCTACTTGAAAGAATATTTGTTCAACAATTAAACACCTAATATATACAAGAAACTAGGACCCTGCAGAAAAGATAATAAATACACGGGTTCAGAGGATTGAGGCACCATCTTTACGTCTTTAAAGGAAGTGATATGGATGGGCTCTTTCAGGTTTAATCACATGCACGACGCTGCAAAGAACAAGGGGCTTTTATCATTTCCTCACATCTCTTTGGTCTCTGTAGGGATCTATCACCTTGGCTAAAGGCCATCCTAAGAAAACAGCTGGAAGCATGAGAGAGAATTTCACATTCAAACAGTGGGACACTGATTGATCTTGCCCTAACATACCTGGGTCTATGTCAGAATCATTTGGATCAACAGCATCATCTTCAGTGAATGGGCGAAGACAGCTCTGCTTGTCCCCGAAGGCCCGCCTGTTTCGTCTTGCTGGCAAGGTACCATCTGAAGGCACAAGGAAAGAATCCCATACTTTATTTTATTTACAACAAAACAAACCTTCCCCATCTGCAACAAACCTACACTCTACAAATGAGAATGCAATAGAACAATTCAAAGGGAAAGGAACAATACTCGTGCACTGAGAAAGCCAGCAGGAGGCACTATCTTAAGTGTGCCATTCCCCCTCAAGGCAGTTACCTGAGGTCTCAGCATCCACCCCACTCTCTTCGGCCACCTTGAGGAATATCTGCAAAATGAGAGCAGGTGAGAACATGATAAGCACCAACATTACGAAAGCAGTCATCACTGCCATGATTATTACATTACTGAGTGGCATGTTAGCCCCTTACGACAGAGAAAGGAGAAGCCACATTTCTTAATAACACTTTGTCAGAGTCACTTGGGAGAGAAGCTGTTTTTGCCAGAGAACATTTCCTCAGTGGTGAGAGCTATCAATCTAGACAATCATTTTTAAATTAAAGCTATGGCTGGGCACAGTGGCTCATGCCTATAATCCCAGCACATTGGAAGGCCAAGGCGGGCTGATCACCTGAGGTCGGGAGTTCGAGACCAGCCTGACCAACATGGAGAAAACCCGTCTCTACTAAAAATACAAAATTAGCCAGGCGTGGTAGCACATGCTTGTAATTCCAGCTACTCGGGAGGCTGAGGCAGGAGAATCACTTGAACCCGGGAGGTAGAGGTTGTAGTGAGCCAAGATCGCACCACTGTACTCCAGCCTGGGCGATAAGAGCAAAACTCCCGACTCATCCAAAAAAAAAAAAAAGCTATGACAGTAGGACACTGCAGCAGAAGAAATTTGTTCTGAACCTACAGGGAATGAGTCAAGTGGCTTCTTTCAGGACTGTGGCTCTAAATCTTTGAGGAGGCTAGCACTATGACAAGTTATCCAATACAGAATGAGCAGGAGGAAATAGAGCACTAGAAATACGATGGCAGAGATTCAAACATCAGAAGAGAATCTGAATGAGCGCAATAATTTCCAAACTCGAGTCTATAGACCACTGTGTCCAAAGCATGCAATGGAAGTACAGACTTCAAGGCCTTACCTCCAGAAATTCTGATGCACAGGCCCTGAAGCCAAACCTTAGAATGTTTACTTTTAGTAACATCCCCAGGTGATTCTGCTGCACTGTCAAACTTGGAGACCACTGGGCCAGACAGCTTTTATATCCCCTTCAGCCCTCAAGGTCTGTGATGTTGGATCTCTAAGGGGAGGCATTACATGGATAAAGAGAGGATGGGCTTTGAAGCCTCAAATCCCTGATTCTGAATCTCATGTCAACATTCCTGAGTGTTCATTTTTTCATCTTTTTATGAGAATTAAATGAGGTCACAGTGATTTAAAAAAAAAAAAAAAAATCTCAGCACCTCACATAAGTAGACTATCCATTCATAAATGTTGGTCATTTCCTATGTATGAGAATCCAGTTGATACCTGGCTGTGACACAGTCACACCAGGGAATTGCTCCTGATTCTGATTCAGTAGGTCTGAGCTGGGCCCAAGTTGCTGAATTTCTAACAAGTTCCCAGGTGATCCTGATGCTGCTGGTCCTCACACTGTACTTGAGTAAAGAGGCTCATTAAAACGTAAATTAGTGGATAGGAGTTTAAGGTTGGGATGTAAATCTGTTAGGTACCACTGGTTTCAACATACAAATAAATCTCAGGCATGTACTGTGGTACAGAGGAAAATACTTCTTTCCTGCTGTCTCCCACCACCATCTTAAATGGCTAACTGGAGTCAACATTACTCAGATGTCAATGACCTAAAAACCCAATGACTAACTCCATGATAATCCTGCTCCCAATGCAGGCTACCGGCCTGGCCTTAGGACATTTGGCCTTGCTATATATTCCGACAGTCAGCCACTTAACTTACTTCTTCCAGGGTCGTCTCTGAGATGCCATAACTAGAAATGCCCAGGTCTGAGAGCCGGTCATCAATCTCATGAAAGAGTTCCACAAAGGCCCCCTCCTTAGCAGCTTCATATGGCAGCACGTAGGTCAGCTCATGCCCTATGTCTTCCACCAGCCGGGCTTCAGACACATGCTTCCTGATGAGGTTGGAGATAGCAGACACATCTGCAGGGACCAGAATGCAAAGATGGCTCAATCAACGCAGAGGGGCTCCAGAGTGAGGGCTGGCCATCCCCCAACCTCTCCTCAGAAGCCTGCTGCTCATACACCACACCTGTTCCAGGTATTTTTAATCACTCCACATGTTCATCTCTGGTCTGAGGGTTGGGGGCAAAGGAAAGGACTATGTCTTATTCACCTTTGTATCACCAAAGCCAGGCACATTGTAGGTACTCAGTGTAGGATGGGTGGATGGGTGGATGCGAGGATGGGTGGGTAGGTGGATGGATGGGTGGATGGATAACTGAGGCTCAAAGTCTGGTGTCTATTGCCTAAGCTCTGGGATTCTTCAACAGAAAACTTGAGTAAAGGAATCTTAGAAGATTCTTCACCCTTTCCTATACTTGAAAAGTAGGCTCCCTCATTTACCTAAATAGAGGGTTAATCTAACAGTTCATGGAAGCAGAAGTCTTCCTGGGAAAAGCCAGCCATTAGGACTCAGCAGAGATGGCAAGGGTCAAGACTTCTGTTCCACATATGCTACTGGTGACACTGGCCTCCTACACACGCTACCCAAGAAAAATCTGGAAGGCTGTTCCTGATCTCCTGGGCTCTCACTCTTCTTACATACTAGGCTCAAATCCCAGCCCACTGGCTTGGCCCTCAGCTCCTCATCCCCGGTATTCAGTGTCCACTCCCCTAAGGGATTCCCCAAATCCCAGTCATCTCAGCTCTCTGGGACACTGCCCTGCTAGCTCCCAGACCGAGCCCCAGGCACCCCAGCAAGCATTAGGCCAACCCACCACCAAGCTGCACCCGCCCCCACAGCCACCCAGCCCCAGCCCAGCAGCAAACCTTGAGTCAGCGCCACCAGCCTCTGCACCTCTCCTCCTCTGCCTCCACTCTGCCCAGCTGGGGGAAGCTCAGGCACCACCTGAATAAGAAACCCCAGAGTCCTTACCGATGGTCAGCGTGTCACTTTCATGGTCGCTGCCCAGGCCAGCATCAGAACTGCTCTGAGAAACACTGTCCTCCTGATGGCAAAGAAGGAGGTGAGAACGGATCAGGGACTGAGCAAGGCAGAGCCACCAGCACCTTCGCCGGGGAGGGCTTCCAAGCAGCTCTGTTGTGTGAGAACTAAAGGAAAAAGCTTTCCCTGGGACACATGCACTGGCAGCCATGGCTTCAGAGGACCCCGTCTGGCATATGTGTGCCGTGTGAACAGCCTTGCTTCCTGAGGGTGAAAGGTCAGGAAGCAGAGTTGCCAGAAGAACTGTGGCCTCCCAATGAACGCTGCAACAAGGCCTTTGCCAACCATCTCAGGCAAGGCCTTTACCTGGCTACATGTCTACTTCAATGCTTCTCAAGCTTCAATGTGTGTTCAACCACTTGAGGACCTTGTTAAAATGCACAGATTCTGATTCGGTAGGTCTGAGCTGGGCCCAAGTTGCTGAATTTCTAACAAGTTCCCAAGTGATCCTGATGCTGCTGGTCCTCAGACTGCACTTGAGTCAAGAGGCTCATTAAAAGGTAAATAAGTGGATAGGAGTTTAAGGTTGGGATGTAAATATGTTAGGTACCACCGGCTTCAACACACAAAGAAATCTCAGGCATGTACTGCGGTACAGGGGAAAACATACCCGGTAATTGAGTCTGATCCTACCACTGTTATTTACCTGCTGGGTTACCTTGAATAAGCTACCAAATCCCTATAAGCCTCACTTCCCTCATCTGGGACAATAAATATAGTTACCTTCTTCCCAGGGTTTCTCTGTACTTTAATTGAGATGATAGAGGTTAAAAAAAAAAAAAAAAAAGGTTGTAAATGGTAACAATGCTATATAAAATTAATGATTATCATTATTTTCTTTTATGCCCAGAGTCTCTCTGGCATGAAATCAGTGCCCAATAAATACTGGCTGTTTTATAGTTTAAAAGTTAAGGTCAATGAGATTGAAAAGTAATGAGCAGGAACACCAGGTCATTTGTAGCCAAGGCTCTTACCTCTTGACAAGTCTCTTTTCTTTGACATAATAATGTCCTCTAAGGACCTTCTCCATCACTCTCTGTGCCTCATAGGAAAAGGAAAACGGGATTCAACAGAACTAGCACAATGGGAACAGAGGGCTCCTTAGCTTTCCATGCCTGAGGTATGATATGATTTCCAAGGGGCAGAGCAGGAAGATGGTGGCTTCAACATGGCAAAAGGGGTGGAGGTGGGGAAACCATTCACAGCCAGCAAGTCCTGACTGCCCAGACCCAACACCAGCCCAGCACCAAGACCGCAGCTCACCTTTTTCAGGTATGACACAGTGCTACTACTGTTTCTGCAGGAACTGAGGGAGGATTCCACATCTTTCTTGACCAGGGTCAGGTAGTAGCCTGTTCCCAGCTGGTTCTTCAGAAACAGGGAGGAGCCCACACAGCACAGCTTCCCATGGGAGATGATGGCAATCCTGTCCCCCAGGACATCCGCTTCATCCATGTGGTGTGTGGAGAGAATAATGGTGCGGCCTGCCAGGCACAAACACAAGGATGTGGGATGGGTGAGGCCTCTCAGTTCTCATTTATCACAGTGGCAGGGACTAGAGAGAGATTAGCAGGGGTAAGCAGGGCAAAGAGACCTGGAAGCCACCTTTAACCCTGTATGGCTGTGACTCCTAGAATGGCAAAGCTTTGGATATGTATATAGGTACCGCATCATGACAGAGGTAAGAACAGTAGCATTTATTTGGGAACTTGCTATATGCCAGGCATTGTGCTAGGTGGTTTGTGTGCATTCTCATTTAATTGAATCCTCTATGACGTAAGCACCACTATTATTATCGGCAAAGAAAGTGAGGCAAGTTGTGACTTTCCCAATGTCTCGGGACCAGCCAGGGTTGGCTCAAAGCCTGCCTGTGCTCCTCATACTGTACCACATCAGATCTCTAACCAGAGAGCCCAATCATCTCCCTGCCCCTCTCCCATTCCATTCATTTATGCATCCACCCTTTCGACTAACCATCAATTTAGTGCACCATGTTGGGGACAAAAAGATGGATAAAGACACAGCATCTCCTCTCAGGAATCTCAGTCTCAATGCCCTTTATCTCTTCCATGATAACAGAAGAGAATCCCATGGCTTCACAGAAGAGTAGCCATGCGATACAACCATACTTCTTAAAAGCCCCCCCGCTCTCTCTCAGTCCATTTACTCAGAATAAATATACATCAGGCACCTTGTCGGTATTTCAGCAGCAGCTCCCATATTCCCCTGCGGGAGTAAGGGTCCACACCAGCTGTGGGTTCATCCAGAATGACGACCTTGGATCCCCCGACAAAGGCCAACGCCACAGATAGCTTTCTCTGCATACCACCTGCAAAAAAAAAGAACAGTAAGACAAACTCCAGGACCAGCCCCAGACAGTGAGTGAAGGCAGAGGACCTGGGGACACAGCCAGGGACAAGTTTCTATTACCCACCTCACCCAGCCTGGGACCCTGGGGCAGTGCTGATTTTCCTCTGCGTGTGTGTAGCTGGAGAAGGAGGGGAGAGGAATAGGGAAGGTAGCTCTGGGCCGCACCTGACAGCTGGCTTGTTTTGCTTTTCAGCTTGCTTGATGGCAAACCAACATCCAGGGCCATCTGCTCCATCTCTGCCTTCACGTGCTTCTCGGAGAGCCCTTTCAGGCGGGCATAGAACCAGATGTGTTCTTCCACAGTCAGCCTGGAGACAGGGAGGCAGGTCAGCTCTGGGCTCTACTGGATACCCCAGAATACAGTGTCCCCTAGCTCAGAACAGATGAGAATAGGCATATTTTCCTCTCCCCTCACTTTTTTTTTTTTACTTTATCAATTTCTGAAAAACAATCTTCAAGATTCAAAGTAGAACAACAGTGAGCAAGCACATGAGCTGCTCAGGAAATCAAAGTGAAAGGTGACAGATCGCTTCCAACCTGTTTCCAGCAGGCCTGGCCACCATGCACCAGGCAGTTCCAGCTTTCAATTTCAGTGCCCCAAGATGTTGTCTTTAATGGGCTGTCCCCACAGCACATCCACCAAGAAGTCAGCTCAGCACTCACCTGGAGCAGCCCTCCTGAACCTCAGGGGACCCCAGGCTCTGAAAGCAGGGAGGACCCTGCACGTGAGCCCCATGTGTTCACTTTAGATGAGGAGGGAGCATATGAGCCCCAGCCGTTCACTTTAGAGAAGAAGAAACATAAGGGAAAAGCCTTGCCCAAGATTGCAGAGTTCAGGTCTCTCTCTGGCTCCATCACACAGGCTCCCTGGGGGCCTTATTGCTGATGGGACAACCTGAGTGGGAGCAAATGTCTTGAGCAGCAAGTACAGGTCCATCATACCAGGGCCCTGAAGCACTACCAGGTCTGGGAAGTCTGCTCCAGGCCTCAATAAGGAGTGTGGCGGGGGAGAGCATGGGCTAAAGGGCCCTCCAGCATGACAATAATGGAAAGCAATGTTTCCCAAGCCCCCATCCACTGGCTGGGCTGAAGTCACCTCTCAGCTCAACCATTCACCTCCCACTTCTTCTAAAATCAAAGAACAACTAGGTCTCAAGGTGTTCAGGGAGGTGAGCCTGCCACATTCAAAGAAAGTAAAATGCGGCCAGACGCAGTGGTTCATGCCTGTGTTCCCAGCACTTTGGGAGGCCGTGGTGGGCGGATCACAAGGTCAAGACATTGAGCCCATCCTGGCCAACATGGTGAAACCCTGTCTCCACTAAAAATACAAAAATTAGCTGGGCATGGTGGTGTGTGCCCAGAGTCCCAGCTACTCAGGAGGCTGAGGCAGGAGAATTGCTTGAACCTGGAGGCCAAGTTTGCAGTGAGCACCACTCTGCACTCCAGCCTGGCTACAGAGCAAGACTCTGTCTCAAAAAAAAAAAAGAAAAAACAAAAAACAAAAACATAACAAAGTAAAATGCCTAAGTCCCACTCCTCCCACGATGGCATGACACACACAACCAGAAAGGGCCTATTCTTAACAGGCTGCTGGTACTCACATGTCAAACAGCACATTATGCTGGGGACAGACCCCCAGGTTCTGCCGGATAGTGCTCATCTCAGAGCGAATGTCTTTTCCCAGGATGTAGGCTGTGCCCGAGGTCGGGGGGAACAACCCAGTCAGGATTGACCTGAGGACAAAAATGTAGAAGTACAGGAGTCAGGGTTGACCTACCCTTAACTCTAGATGCTCCATTCAGGCTGCAGAGAGAACAGAAAACCAACCCTCCCACCAGCCCCATTCCTTTCTAATGAACCCTACCAGACCCAAACAAAGCAAAGCAGTCCTTTTACTTTAGTAAATAACTACAAGTGGGCCTATGTGTTAGAAATGCCAATTTTAGTGTGAGCATTTTTTAAATGAAGTTTCCAATTTGCAATGAAAGTATACTTTAAAAAATATATTTTGTATGCCTAACATCGCACACACGGAAAATGGACAAACAAGAACATATTATTCAAAGATAATAATTTTTATGTTAGGTAGTAGGATTTCTGACTACCTTTTAAAAATCTTCTGAAAAGCTCATAATATATTAATTTTATGTTTTAAAAAAAGATTAAAAGGAAACAGGAAGGAATGTCACCCCCCAAAGGTACACCCTTTGTAACGGTTGAGGAATCACGCTGGAAGCCACTGAGGCTAACGCTGGTGCTTTACAGTCCCTGATCCCTCCTGACACTACCTGCTGTAAGGTCCTTGAGGTCCCGGGGAAGGCAGTCAAGCCAGTTGCCCAGCTGCTTCTCACATCTGCTTAGAGACAGAGTTCCTGGGAATTGCCAACTCCCTCCAACATATGTAATCTATCTTTTCGTGACTGCAGGTTCCAAGACCACTGCAGAATTCTGTGAACTACATGGGAAGGGTCATCTGAGGCCCCAGCCTGTTTTAGGCTGAAGAAATAACATCTAGAGGCCCCAGACTGTTTTAGGCTGAAGAAATAACATCTAGAAAACTAGCACGTGGAAAGACACTCGTGACTACGTAATATTTTCACACTCGGCAACTCCTCATGTGCTCCTCCCCTTGTCCCAGGGACCAGCATGGTTTCCTAAGGTATAAATTTCTAACTCTACTGCAGAACCCTCCTGTGGCTGATTCTGTGGGAACTACACCCTCTTCTTACATGGTGGTCGTCTTCCCCGCTCCATTGTGGCCCAGGAAGGAGGTGATCTGGCCCTCATAAAAATTCAGTGCCAGGCCATCGACAGCCACCTTCATCCCATCTCGGTAGACTTTTACCAGGTTCTGAATGGACACGCCCAGCTTCAGATGGGTGGGCTCCTCCTCCATGCAGACTGTGACAGGAGAGAGGACAGAAATGAACCCACAGAAAGCACCGAGGAGTGGAGGGTAAGGACGCATGGCGCTGCGCTCGTACTCTCAGCAATGCCTTCTCTCCATGTCCACCCTGGTTTCACAGGCAGGCAGGAGGCTACAAATGTTTATGTAAGGCCTATTTGGATACTGATGTTGGTGATGGGAATACAATGATAAAGGAGCATTCAGAGTCTATTGGGAAAAGGACTTGATGAACAATTAAAATACAGGATGCTGAAAGTTGTTTCAAAAATACATCCAAAAATGCCATGGAACTGTGATACCTCCCTCCCAGGGAACACTACTTAGCAGTGAAGAGGAATGAACTGTTGACACATACAACTTGGAAAGATCACAAGGGAATTCTGCTGAGTGAAGAAAAAAAAAAAAAAAAGCCAGTATCAAAAGGATACCTACTGTGTGGTTCCATTTATGTAACATTCTGGAAATAATAAAACTGTAAAAATGAGGAATGCATCAGTGGTTGAGAGGTGTCAGGAACTGAGGAAGAAGGGAGGTGGCTGTGGCCATTAAGGGGTAGCATGAAGGAGCTTTGTGACAATGAGACATTTCTGCAGCTTGATTGAGCTAGTAATTACATGAATTCACACATGATAAAACTGCATAAAACTAAATACACACACACACACAAATGAGTGCACATAAAGCTAGTGAAATCTGAAGGTTTGTGAATTGCACCAATGTCAATTTCATGGTTTTGATATTATTCTATAGTTACGCATGGTGCTACCATTGGGGGAACCCCCTCATGTAGCTTTTATTACTTCTTGTGAGTCTATAATTGTTTTTAAAAAATAAGATTTTCTTTCACATGCCATGGAAGTTCAGGGTAGAGAGTGACTGACTACCTGAGAACCAAGGAGGGATGCTCAGGGGTGGGGATCCTGAACTAGATCTTGGAGAGAAAGGAGGAATTGAGAAGATAGGCAAGTTAGAGAGAAGGTTCTCCTGTGAGAGCAAACAGTACATACAAAGGCATGGGGGTGTGGAAGAACATGACATATTCCAGCTACTGTGAGCATTTCTAGGTGACTGAAATAGGAGCTAGGTGTAGAGAGGAGGTAGGAGAAGATGATTAGGAACAGCAGGCAAGCGTGCTACATTCAGGAGCATCATACTTTTACCAAGGGCAATCAGAGGATGGGCACAGAAGAGACTGGCAGAAAAGGGACCTATTAAACACTTAGGAAGCCACTCTAAGCACAAAGAACCCAGAAGGCAGAGCCTTTGATGAGCTGTGGACTTCTCTGCCTGCAGTCAGGAGCCAAGAGAGGATAGGGATCTACGTAATGAAGGGCGATTACGTTACGAAGCATAGGCTGAGCTCCGTGGTAGCCACTTGGTCTCAGCCCACACAGGCTCACACACAGGTCACCATGACAAGGTAGGCAGCGAGGTTACGGTTCCACAATCATGCTTGTCTTTACCTCTTTCTTCTAGTTTGTTAGGAGAGCACGAAATGTGCGTTTGGGAGGGGGCAAGTAAAAGATACTTTTCTAGAAGCCAAGACAACAAAGAAAATGTCCCTCAGGGATCCAGACCGTGAACTCGCAACAGGTCAACAGCATTGGACATAAATGGCATGGGAAGATTTGGAAAGGGACACTGCATGTGATTTCTCTGCCCCTAGAGTGATTTCAGAGTCTTTTAGAAAGGCAGGAGACGTCGTTGCCCCCAACAGTTAGCAGAGGCAGCAGCACTAGGTTAAAGAAAGAGCAGGAGGTCAACAGCACTTACTTTCTGACATTCTCTTCTGGTTGGAACCAGGGTGGCTCTTCTCATCACTTTCCTCACCAAACCAGTAGGACTTGGTGCAAGGAAAATACCAGGGCCTGGGAATTCCGTACTGTCCTGAAAGCAAAGCACAGGTATGAGC
This sequence comes from Theropithecus gelada, assembly GCF_003255815.1. Lineage (NCBI taxonomy): Eukaryota > Metazoa > Chordata > Mammalia > Primates > Cercopithecidae > Theropithecus > Theropithecus gelada. The sequence continues at coordinate 36,196,171 of NC_037683.1, read as the reverse complement.
CAAGCTCAGCGCCATCCCAGTATTCTGAGGGTTTCCCAGCCAGGTCCATTTCCTCCTTGACACATCTTTTGGGGAAGGAACAGATTGGAATGGATGTAGGGAAAGGGGGAGCAAACATTTGTTGAAACCTGCTATGTACAACATACATTCTGCACCTCTGTAAGTCCTTCCAAGAACCCACGGGGCAGGTGCCATCCCCATTTTAGAGATGAGGAAAGTGAGGGATAAGGAGCCTATCCAAAGTCCCTCAGCCAGTAAGTTCAGGACTCAGAATTTAAATCCAGAATCTGCATGCTGCAAAATTGCATATTCAGTGAATGAAGTTCAGGCGGGAGTAATAAATATTTCATGTATACCTCCTTAGGGGAGGATCAGAAGGTGAACCAAAAAGAGTTAAATCTTGCTGTCTCAGAATTTGATCTCATATGAAAGTTTGTCCCAAGGCAGGTTCCTCTTGGACTTGGTCGAGTAGATGTATTAAGAAAGAAGTACTAAAGAAAAATTCAACATGAATTTTTACTGAATGCTAATTAAATCACAGGCAGGCCTTAGAGCTAGTATATTTAATTATTAACAACCTGTACTCAGGAAACAGAACATCTCCTAGTTGTACCCCCTCTGGGGACACAGAAATACAGAATTGGGTGAGCATTGACAGGATTCGCATGGGCTTACGACCCAGTGTAACCAAAGTGGATTCTCCTCCATGTACCAACACTTAACAGTTGTGTGACCGCAGCTGGTTACTTAACATCTTTGAGTCACAGTTCTCTTATTTGAAAATTGCTGGTTATTATAGTAACTACTTCAGAGTAGCCTTGTGAGAATTAAATGAAGCAATGTGTATAAAACATTTTGCATGCTGCCTTGCACACAGTTTTCAAGAAACAAGTGCTATACAAGTAGTGACAATTGTACTTTCAGCATCAGCTGCCTGTCCTTAGACTATCTGTCTACTATAGATCTTTAGCCCAAACCACTTCCCAGGGAGGCCCATGCACTGCAGAGATTCTAGCACAATGAAAGGAAAATAGCTAGAAGTCATATTTTCCTAATAGATGCCCAAAGCAGTGTACCTGGAAAGACAGCCTCGATGTACCAAGTCATCACCCCATAGAGGAAGGTGTCAAACAGCATCATGGAAACTGAAGTGGTGAGATTGAAGCCATCTTCCTCCATAGGACTTTCAAACAGGTTGTCCCACTGCACTCCAATGCCCTGCTCCTCAAAAAGGGCAAAGTACTCACAGCCAAACCCGAAAGCCACAGGAGACAGCAGGCTCTGTGAGAAACAGGCAAAGTCACCTATCCATTTTCTGGTCTCTCTCATTTTTCTATCTCTTCTAGTGTAAATTACACCTGGAGAAATTTGAATTTGCAAAATGGATCAGTCATAAGGTACAGAAGTAGTATTTACCTATGGAGTCCCTTTAGGGGAGTGGTGGGCTACCAAGTAACATATAAAATGATTCAACTTGTAACCACTCATTATACACAAACATTTCAGAAATGCATATACAATGAAGTATAAAACTTTTAAAACTTTATGTTTCCAAAGATGCCCCAAGGCTCAGCAATCCTGTTCCCCTGCACATGTGTGCATACCCACAGTCCTCTGAGGCTCCCTGCTCAGCCAAGGATGGCTCAGGATCAGAGGTACCTGGCTGGGGCTGCTGATGCCCACGGAGTCCAGACTGAGGCATCAGGAGCATCCTATGAGTGATTCATAGCTTTCCTTATAAGTGACCTGGGGACATCTGACAGCTTGCACTTGTAGGGACTCACACACTATCCAAGATTTCCCCCTGCTCTGTACAAGGGAAGGAAGGGTCCAAGTCAGGAATTTGTGGGAAGATGAGGCACTCGCTCCTCAGTTGTGTTTAGTTCATAAAATATTACTCAAGCAAACACCATACTGGACACAAGGAAGACAAGAGAGGCCATCTCTGACCTCAAGACTTTTCAGTTCTATCTGTGGCCTTGACTTTGTCATGAGCTTAACATGGCCAACAGAGCTGGGAGATAAAGGGGCAGAGACGGTATCTGTTGCCTGAAGCCATTCCTCAATGCCATTTATCCCCAGCCCAGTTCAAGATGCAGTCTGGCTCTTGGAAAAATTCCATTCAATTCAATTCAACCAAGATTCACTGAGAAGACTAAAGGTAAACAATTTAATAAAACACAATCCTTGCCCTTAACCCTTAAAGAGCTTAGAATCTAGAGCAAAGGTTCATGTCCCATTGGAAAGAGACTATCAATTCTGTTCTCAACTTGCTGCTTTTATTCAGGGACTCCAAAGGAAGGTCAAATGCCTACAGCCACTGAAGAAAGACCAGAGGTACTTACAGCGAAGATCTTGAGTGTGAAGCCCACATAGTCCTGCCACGCCACACACAGAACGTAGGGCAGGTACAGCGTGAAGTAGATGATGCCCCCACAGGCTGCCGCCAGGTTGGCTCTGGAGAAGAGTGTGCTAATCAGGAAGCACTGCAGGATGGTCACCACAGCAAACACGGACAGGAAGACAAACACCACGCTGGGGTCACTGTAGGGCAGCAGGTTTCCTAACTGGGAAGGAAGAGACACATCAAATGCGCTGCCTCAACAATCCCGAGCACTCACTTGTATGATCTACAGAAAAAAAACAGGGTTTATTCCTAGTCATGTTAGAGACAATGCAGAGGTGTAATGCTGTTCATCTTTCTGATGAGGAAACTGATCATAACCATCATAAAGAAGATAAGTGATTTACCCAAGACTACACAGAAAAATAATGGCAGAGTTCTGAATACAACAGAGTCTAGGGCTTTCTACGCATCTCAGTGGGCGAGTTTGCTCTTTGTTTCTTCAATAGGTAATTTTAACTGGTTTCTCCTTATATAAGGACTAAGACTGGTGGCACCACAGAAGAGCTGTGGGAGATAATGTCCCACGTAACTTTTCTCTCTAAAAGTCAAGGGAAATGGCCCGGCAACTTGACTTTCCCCCTTGATCACTATGGATTCTGCATTCCCACAATCATCCAAACTCTTGTGGATATTTTGAGCTTATCTCTGGCTGATGGGTACACATGTGCAGGACCCACCATCATACAGTTGTCTCAGAGCAGCTCTTATGTACCAATCAGGGGACCACCACCCCTGCCACTGACCTCGCCCTTGCAGTTAGATATCAGAGCAGGAGGGAGGGGTTGCTTTCAGCAAGAACTGTATCCTACTGTGGAACCTCAATAAAGTCCTTGACCTTCCTGAGCCTCATTTCCTTATCTGTTAAAAGGGTTAGTGAGGATAGAATAAGATAGCCCATGTGATGTGTTTAAACAGTCCTTGGCAATCAGTAGGAACTATTTGTAACAGATGGTAGCTAGTATTACATTAGTTAGTTCTTATCTCTTTGTACTCCCTTTGCTTTAAAAACATTTATTTTTACCTGATGCATCTTTATATGAAATGCTTGCAGAGAGAGAAAATTCGGATATAAATATATTAATGTATGGTGCAGACACAAAACTGCACTGCCCAGAGTCCCCATTCAGGGAAGGCTTGCCCAGCTGAGACGGCCTCAGGCATCAGCAACTCTGGGTTTGTCACAGCAGCAGAGAGCCAGCCCTGGGGCATGACCTTCCCAGGGCAGCCCACATCCAATAATTGATTGAGAGGGCTGGGGTAGGTGGTGTCAGGAGGGAGGCCTTGGGGGAGCACAAAGGGCTGGATGTTTCAGCTCGATGAAGAACAACTCCAACAAGCTGCATATTCTCTAGAGTGCCCCACGGGGTTAGCCCTGTATCACAGTTCAACTCCTCCCTCTGCCCAATCCTGCATCTTCCATATCCCTTCCACAGGTATCGAGCCCTCGTAAATACCCATACATCAAACTCTATTTCAGCCTCTGCTTCCAGACAGTCTAACCTGCAACAATATATATCCTTCTGATTACTGTTCTTAGAAACTTGGGAAGAATCGCCACCCAATATATCTAAGAAAATAAATAGCTCTCAGATGCTGCCATGAACCACTACCAAGTAGACAGCATGGCACAATTGAGCGTGTGGTTATCTGGAAAGCATGAACCCTGCACTCTCGTCCTGCTTAGCTGCTACCCAGCTGGGTTGACCCTGGGCAAGTCACTGCCCCTCTCTGGGCTTCACTTTCCCCAACTATAAATTGACGAAATTGCAGGAAATGATAGGTATGACCCCTTCTCTACACGAGGCTTCGATTTTTTTTCTTCTTCTCCTCCCTTACCCTGTGTTGAGCTATTTTGGAGTTCCCTGGCAGGGAACAGGGGGTGAGGCTGCCTTACCTTCAGGATGACCACCAGCAAGCCAGCGCTCACAAGAAGAGGAATGAGGCTACTAATGAACCAGCTAAACCAGAGGATGCTGTTGTCCAGGCCCATGATCCGCATGGTCTCTTTCAGCCGCGCCTCCTTCTCATACACAATGCCCTTGATGATCACAGCCACTGAGTAAATCCAGGCCAGTGTCATGAAGAGGGGCATTGACCGGCTCATCACCCGCAGAAAGCTGGAGGCCCCAAGGAAGGACAAGGGGAAAAAGACACACGTGAGCCAGGGTGATGGGCCAAGGCCTCTAAGCCTGCATGCTAGAGGGAGCACCACATCTGGGCCACAGAAGGAAAGGTGCTCTGGACTCTGAAATGTACATATGACCCAATGCTTCATAAGCAATGCAATGTAGAGAGAAAAACGAAGCTAACAAAATGTTGCCAAACCAAATCTCTTTGGGGACTTGCTTCAGTAACTAGGTAACTGTGAGCCATACTTAAACTAAAGGTAGATTATTTTAAAGTACTAAAAACCAAACCAAAATACCAACTCATTCTCTCACAAAAGTTCAACATCTCCAAAGTCATCTCACTATTGACTTGCTTATCGTAACTCTACTCACAGCACAGACATACACTTCAGGCAGCTCTTGTCAGTAACGTTGCAGATGCCAAGCTAGAGTAGAAAATGCAGATGTGCAAAGTAAAAGGGACACAGATTCTGGACCCTGAACTTGAGGCTCAGGTTAAAGCTTTATCATGCAGGCACAAACTCACTACATGACAACAGCCACCAGCTCTTAATGCCTGTAAACTCCTGTGCCCTGTCTTAAGACATCCTTTCTAGAGTAAACCTTGGCTTAGGGGTCTTTGTAAAAATCTTCCTTTGAAAAATTCCAGCTAATTGTTTAGAAGGTAAAAAACAGGATAATTTCTGGTGACCTGGAAAAGCTATAGATAGCCATACAAGGAAACAGACTGTTCAATGCAAAACACACAGCCAATACAAGGAGAACCCTGCTCCTCCTGCATCCTGATCCTTACACACACACACACACACACACACACAGGCACACACACACAGGCACACACATACACACATCCCATCACCACCACCATCGCCAACAATAACAGGGAATAAGAGAATTACCAGAATCTGGAAGAGACATTACATATTTCAGATGTTTGCAATAACTACACCTCTGCCCATTCTCTTAGAAGAAATCATTACATCCAAAGGCATAGTTCCCACAATGAGAACTTGGCAGCTTAGTGACTCAGCACTAAAAGATTTTCTAAAAAATCTAAGAGGAAGAAGCTTTGTTCAGTTTTATTTGGGTTGTTTTGAAATGTGGTTTACCACCTAGGGAGAAGTGTACACAGTTACATAAAGTGTGCTTTTTTAAGTTTAGATGCTGTTTCTGCATCTGGAGGTATGTGTGAGTATGTGCTTGCATGTGTTTGTCATGACACATTTTAAGCTTGCAGATTGAGCAAATTTTGACCAAAAGGGTAGAGTGTAAAAAATTGAAGTGGTGGGCTCGGTGTGGTGGCTCATGCCTGTAATCCCAGCACTTTGGGAGGCTAAGCAGGGTGGATTGCCTGAGCTCAGGAGTTTGAGACCAGCCTGGGCAACAGAGTGAAACCTCATCTCTATTAAAATACAAAAAATTAGCCAGACGTGGCAGCATGCACCTGTAGTCCCAGCTACTGTGGAGGCTGAGGCAGAGGAATAGCTTGAACCTGGGAGGCGGAGGTTGCAGTGAGCCGAGATTGAGCCACTGCACTCCAGCCTGGGTGACAGAGCGAGACTCCATCTCAAAAAAAATAAAAACAAAAAAAATAAAAGTGGCAACCATGGATGAGAAGCAAAGAGGTTTACTAGTGTGTGCACATATATGTATGTCTGTCATGTGGCTGCAACTGTTGACAACTTACATCAGGCATCTTATTTCCAGATCATTCACACGTGCATGCACACGCTCACACACATACACACACCCCCATCTGGCCCAGTATAAACTGGTTAAATACAGTGGCTTGCAGGTAACCTACATGTCATCAACGTAACAGGGATAGGGCATCTGTTGCATATAGACACCAGTTTTCTTCTCGGTGCCTGTCAGCACCCTGATGATTGCCTGTTCCACCACATCCTGCAAGTAGGCGAAGCCGCCCCAGACGTACCGCATGTCCTCAAAGGGGTCAGCTCGAGGACCAGGGTCCCAGTACCTAAAACCAAACCACAGGTAATCAACCATTCCTTTGGAACCATACAATAAAAAAACCAATCACCCAAAGCCCCGCTAGCCTTACCAAGCCCCTGTTTCTATTTTTGTATCTTTTTTTTTTTTTTTTTTTTTTTGAGATGGAGTTTCACTCTTCTTGCCCAGGCTGGAGTGCAATGATATGATCTCAGCTCACTGGAACCTCTACCTCCTGGGTTCAAGCGATTCTCCTGCCTCAGCCTCCTGAGTAGCTGGGATTACAGGCGCCTACCACCAAAATTCCTGGAATTAATTCCCTTGAGTAGAAATGCTAAATCAAAAGGTACTGACATTTTATGAGCTTTGAAAAACCTTCCAGCAAGGCATGTATCAATTTCACCAAAATCATGACACCAAGTTGAGTTTTTTTGTTGTTGTTGAAATTTCTACCAAATTCTTAAAGTACCTTTTTTCCTAGTAGGTGCTCTGGACCTCCCCAAGACCAGGCTGGTGTGATGGGATTCCACTTACCCATCCTTGATTTTATTTGTCCTCTCCACGTTGTCAATGTCCATTCGGATCTTGTACTTGACATGGTGGGGCAGCTCAATGCTGCCTGGAGTAATTCCAGTGAACACAATACCAGCCCAGAACTTCCTCTCATCCAGCAGCTCCATGGACTTGTTAATGAGCCGGACTTCTGTTGCTATGGGTTCCAGCTTGTTCAGGTTGACACACTGGTAGAAGAACAGCCTTCGTGAGAACGTTGGCAGCCAGGACAGCAAGCAGTGGCTGAGACAAATCCTACCCTAGGAGGCAAGGGCTGACTACATGACTGCTTATCCTCTCTCTCTAATCCTCTCTAACGCAGTTTTCCAATCATCAACCAAGGATGGAGGATTTTGGTTTTTCACTGTAATTTAAGAGAAATTCTGGGAATAATTTAGAGATATGTTATTTATTGACTTTATGGAGGAAAAGAGGTCAAAACAATGATCTTATCTTACTTTTCTGTTTTCTTAGCAATTCTAAGTCACAGCAACTAACCAGCCAACCAAACAGACCAAAACACCTCTTACCCATCCCTACTGATATAATTTTTAATATAAAATTTAAAAAATTTAATTGGACCTGAATTAGATTTTAGGTAAGTTTCACAAATAATGCCTTTTATTAAGGGAATGCTTTGCTGCCATTAGTCACTGAGATAGGAAAACCTAGAAGAAAATGGGTAGAAACATTCTCTTGAGCCTATATAGAATAAAGCCAGAGTTCATTTACTAAAGCTAGAGTTTATTTACTCATTCAACCACTCAACTAACATTTATTGAGTGCCTTTTGTTACCAAATCCTGCGTTAGGCTTGAGGGATACTTTTGTAAATGAGACTAAACATTATTTCTAAAATTGCCTCCTGCCTGAACCTTATTGTAACGTCTCAGAGAAAGCAGCCGTTAAGTCTTTTCTAAATGATCCAAGCAACAGATTCTCACCTCCATGAAGCGAGATATGGTCCGGATTGCCTGGTTAGTCTCGTTGAAAGCTTCTCTCCAGGTGTACACAGAACCATTACTGGACTGGACATCCCCTGGGTGCTTGGCCAAAAACGCCACAATGTCTTGGGCTGTCCAATCTAAGCCATCCAACTGCTGTTCCCAAAAGTGGTCATTGCCCCTGCTGTCCAACAGCGTCTGCCATTCCAGTGAGAAAGCACAAGAAGTAAACACCAACTAAATGTTGATGAGCACTATATAGCTTACAAAATACTTGCATATACACTGTCATTGTTTTATCCTCACAGAAAACTGTGAGGTAGATGACAGTGTTCCTATTTTATATGTGAGAAGACTGGGGTTGAAGAAAAAAGAGTATGATTTTAATGAGGACTTGGTCATAGTATTACTAGATATGGAGCTGGGACTCAAAGTCAGACCAGTCTGAATTCACAGTCCATGTGCTTTCCACTATACCAAACAGCTCACTTAACAGTATTAACTACAGTAACAACAACACTTCCCTTATATAGTTACTATGTTGAATAGTTTATATGCTTCACCTCACACAAGTCCATGAAGAGGGTACTTTTATTTTCTTGCCTTTTGTTGTTGTTGTCATTTTGAGACAGTGTCTCGCTCTGTTGCCCAGGCTGGAGTGCATGGAATCACAGTTCACCGCAGCCTGGACCTTTCAAGCCCAAGGGATCCTCCCATCTCAGCCTACCAAGTAGCTAAGACTACAGGTGCACACCACCATACCTGGCTAATTTTTAAATTTTTCATAGAGACAGAGTCTTGCCATGTTGCCTGGGTTGGTCTTGAACACCTGGGCTCAAGTGATTCTCCCACCTCAGCCTCCCAAAGTGCTGAGATTATAGGCACAAGCCACCAGCACAGTGAGTATCCTTTTAATATTTCCCATTTTATAGATGAGAAAACTGAAGTTCAGAGAGGTTAAGTCTCTAAGATTAGGTTATGCAGCTATTAAGTAGCAAAGCCAGAATGAAAGCATAAGCCCTCTGTTTCCAGTGCACCTCCCCTCCGCACTGGGTTCTATCACCTTCCTCTTCTGAGACCCAGTCTGTTGATCCCACATAAAAACCCTAACCCTATACTCAATTCCTTCTTACTGCTTAGTTTAGAAAAATAATGCTGCTGGTTAAACCAACTAAAGTACAATCTTTTCCAACTGCAGGACGTACAGGTCATGATGCAAACGAGGCCTATTTCCATTTCGTGTTCCCTTGCCGGTTGGTTCCTCACATAGGTCAACGCGAAAGAGAAGGACAGATCAATCCGCTGCTCAATCAGCAGATCCCGAGGGGCCGAGGCAGAGGCCTGCACAGATGTGCTGCCAGAAAAACAGCAGCTGCAAACTCAGCAAAAAGGAGACGCAACTCCTGTCACAGTGTTGAGAGAGAAGATGAAGCCCTGGTTCTACTGAACTGGAGTCTCCAAGGGTCTGAAAACTGCTGCTTTATAAAAAAAATCGGTCTTATTTTCACTAACGTTATAAGCTTTTCCCCATTTGCAGCTTTGTATTTATTATTTTAATGAGAGCATAATGACTTTATAGAGTATATATAATTTCATTAATTATTCCTATAGTGCTGAACATTTAGTCTATTTCCAATTTCTCACAATAACAATATAGCAATAACATTTTCTCTCATACGGTGACTTCTTTAAAATTATTTCAGTAGGCTACATCCCTGAGGGTGGGTGGAATGGAGGTATGCAGGATAGCACGTTTTCAAATGGTTCTTGAAATTTTCATTCCAAATTGCTTTCCAGTAGAGAACAGCAATTTATACCATCACCAGGAAGATATACATGTATTTTTGTTAACATAACAGACACAAAATTGTACCTCACAAGTTCACAGAGGCCAGGGTTAGCAATTCTGAAGCCACTTTATTGCGAACAAACAAAAGCAGAGTGAAGAGACGCAGCCTTTAGGGTGAAATCGGCCCTGCCCAGTAAGGCTTCTAAAAAGAACAGCAAGACTAGAAAGATGTGCCCACTGAGCTCACAGAGCACGTGGCCCCTCTAGGGTGCTTGCGAAGGGCAGGAGACCTAAGACTGCCCGCGGGACTGGAGGCAGCAAGAAATCAAGGTGAGGAGCTAAAAGCAGCTCAGAAAAGAGAGCAAATCAGTGTCAGAGGGTTCCATGACTCGCCCGAGAGAGGTGCCCTGGGACCGATGGGGTGAGGCAACAGGGGTAGACAGTGCCAGAGAGATCAGAGCTACCCCCCAGCAGAAGCAGAAGCCTCAGCCATCACCTCGTGTAGGAGATGCCAGGTTGCAGGGGGTGACAAGCTCATGTTTGTGGAATTAAATAAACACTCTTTAAGAGAGGGAAGAAAGGCCAGGCGTGGTGCCTCATGCCTGTAATCCCAGCACTTTGGGAGGTCAAGGCAGGTGGATCACCTGAGGTCAGGAGTTCAAGACCAGCCTGACCAACATGGTGAAACCCCATTTCCACTAAAAATAAAAAAATTAGCCAGGCACAGTGGCATGTACCTGTAATCCCAGCTACTCTGGAGGCTGAGACAGGAGAACTGCTTGAACCCGGGAGGCAGAGGCTGTGGTGAGCCAAGATCATGCCACTGTACTTCAGCCTGGGTGACAGAGCAAGACTCTGTCTTTAAAAAAAAAAAAAAAAAAAAAAAGAGAGAGAGAGAGAGGGAAGAAAACAGTTGGAAGAGGTTCCCTTTTCTTCCACCCACAGGCTGACAACTCCCTCATCACCTATCGCCAGCCCAACCACCCTCCTCCACAGCAGACCCCAGTAGCCATTGGCCTACTGGACATCCCTACCATCCATCCATCCAGAAATCAAGACTTGCTTTGATGCCTCCCTGTCTTTCACTGTTCCACAACTAAGCCATCACCAGGCCTCACTTCTTGCTTTATGCCTTGGCCACTTGGAGAGCCTCCTCCCTGGTCTCTGCCTTCATTCTTCCCTCATCCTTCGATTCATCCTCCCCATCAGAGAAATGTATCTACATCTCCCCTGCCTGGTCCCCTAGAGCTTAAAGTAAAGGTCCTCAGCTTGACACACAAGTCCCTCCAAGGCATAGCCCATGCCTTTCTCTCCAGCCCCAGCTCCCTCATTTCCAAGCGCACACACTGGATTTTCCCAGCTAGACTCCTAATAATGCCACTGCCATGTTTACAAGGGTCTTGTCCTCTAAGAACTGGGAACTTGTGAACAGTTGGTGCATCTAAGGCAAGTTCTCAATTTCAGACTAGGAAAGCATCTATTTGCCCACAAATCAAAACTCACTGAGTCACTTCACGGACCTCCTATCATCCTCTGAGAGCCAGACAAAGAGAAAAAGTCCAACTAGTAGAAATGTGGATTCGAAGAAGAAGACCAGGAAGAAAAGGCCTGAAATCACACTTAGGTCTACATGGCTAGATCATATAACCCTCCTTTAGAGGAGAGACCCACACTTGAATGGCATGAGCTATTATTATTAGTCAGTGTGAATCCATACAAATCACTGTTTATGCTTTTCTCAGTATAAAGTCCTTTGTTTTTAAAGGGACTTCCTCAGTAACCTGCCTCCCAGCGGATCAGGGACTGGTACTAAACTTCGGAAGTGTTCCCTCCAGGTAGGTACAGCCTTTAAAACCCAGCTACCCTTAAAGTCAATAAGGTTCAAAACAAGAAACCTGGCAAAATCCTCACCTGCTTTTTAAAGGGAGCAGAGACAAAAGGAAGACGCCTCCCTCACCATGGAAATAGGAAATAGTCTAATGATTCTCTGACTCAGCCCAAGGCAGGAAGATGAGATTAAACAGCACTCAGGCTCAGGCAAAGGAGACATTCTGTTCTTGCTCAGCCTGCTCCACATTTCAATCCAATTGTCTCTAGAGCACTTACCCCTTTCAAGTGGCTCTGAAGCATTAAGTGCATTTCCCCTCCACACAGTAACAGCAGCTCATCATTCACACAGTGCCCTGAGAATGAGTCTCTCAGGCCAGTTAAATGTAACATGATGCTTTTGCTCCCACACATCTTTCCAAAACCTACCAAGACACAGGGAGGTAAAGAAGATGCTGTGGCTGGCTGAGAGGCTGCAGCCAAAAATGAAAATAGTCAGGGTACTGCAATTACCCAACTCTACTTCCAAACACCAGCCCTCACTAAGTTTTGCAGAAAACTGCTATTTGACCACGAGTGGCATGGATGCTGATATGCACAATATTTTCTCCGCACCATGGCCTGTACTTCTGGAGAGGTGGTGCCCTGTGACTCTACCTATGCTCACTACATTCCCCCAGCTAGATAAACTGAAAGAATTTTCACCTCAGTCACACCTGGGAAAGTGACCAGAAACTCACCTCTCCAGTATCACGCAGGCACATGCTAATAATAGGAGGGACACTCACCCGGACAAGGTCCATTTCTTGGCTGTTCTCCATGAAGGTCCAGATCTTGGGGCTGAGTTCCTCCCACATGCCTTCCAGATCATGGAACACAGCCAATTCCTGGAAGGTCTTGTTCACCTGGAGTCAGGTGGGGAGCCAGGGACCGCAGCAAAAGGAGGAGAAGCAGAGACAATGAGCGCTTTGGCTCCTCCCTGAAAAGATATCCCATCACAGCAGCCCTGTGCCAGTCCTCCCCCATCCCCAATAAATGCCTGCTTATAACTATGATTCTATACCCAGGGCTGGGGAGCTGGCCCAGCTCTGGTCAGCAACAGACTTGAGGTTTTCGCTCTGGGAATCCCAGAAGAGCCATAAAAATACTTAGTGCACACCTCTGAAGCTACCTTGAGTGTTTTGCCCCAGTTCTGGGAAGATTCTGGGGAGGGAGTCTTGGGCTGGGGGTAGCTTACCTCAGCCATAACCTGCCTTGTGGCTGGAGTGTCAGGTGTATACAGGATCTTCCCAATAAGCAGAGGCTTCAGAGCTTTCCAAATAATGCGGGAAAGAGGACTAGACTCCAAATTCTTCATCAAATCATTGCAGTAAGGAGCTACAAAGAATAGGAGAGACAAATGCTCATATGCATGGTCAGATACTGATAGAAACTTACAAGGGCTTTGGAGCCAGACAGTTCTGAGTTCAAATTCCCTCTCTACCACTAATAGTCATATAATAAGTAACTTATCTGATCCTCAGTTGGCTCCTCTGTAAAAGTAAAATTCATAACATCTATTTTGAGAGATGTGGAGAAGATTACCTCAGATAAAACTGAGATATTATCTGTAAAGAATGCAGCTTGATAAATAATCAGAGCTCATTATAAAATCAATGATGGATAACTCACAACTGAGCTGATCTGGAAAAATGTTTTCACAAAGCACAAGCCTTCACAACTCCAGATTCACACTCTTATGACAGCCTTGCCACTGTTTTCACTGACAACATGACCAACATTTAAACTAACTCTTCAGGGACAACCAGAAGGCTGACTTCCGCCCTCAGTTTTCAAGCAAAAACCAAAATTAGGGGCAGGGCGCCATGGCTCACACCTGTAATCCCAGCACTTTGGGAGGCCAAGGCAGGCAGATCACCTGAGGTTGGGAGTTCAAGACCAGCCTGACCAACATGGAGAAACCCTATCTCTACTAAAAATACAAAATTAGCTGGGCGTGGTGGCACATGAGGCTGAAGCAGGAGAATTGCTTGAACTCGGGAGGCAGAGGTTGCAGTGAGCCGAGATCGTGCCACTGCACTCTAGCCTGAGCAACAAGAGCGAAACTCTGTCTCCAAAAAAAAAAAAAAAAAATTCTCTTTGATTAACATAAGCCAGTATATGTACACTTAACAAAAACCCAAATACAAAAGTCGTAACAGGCAAATGGGTTTGATTATCCAGCAGGATCCCTGATTTTTAAAAATTCATTCTAAGTTTTTCAGGGTTTTTAGATACTGAATGTCCTCTATATGCTGGAAAGATAATAGAATTTTTTTTTTTTTTTAATGAGGCTGTCCTCACAATTATGTCTGTCATGGAAATGAACACTTCCTTGGGTCAACTTGCAAGCTGGGGGACAGGAGAAGATGGGATTTCATTAAAGCTGCCTACAATCCCATCCTCTTTGGGCTTGTAAAGCAACTTGCGAATGTCTGGAGTGCTTTACTCCAGAGAAGAAAAGGTTCTTGTGTTACCAAACCTGCCTCACTCAGTGTCTGAAAGACACACCTGTGGTTGGAAATGGAGAAAGGTTCACCTGCATCAAGTTTGGTTGGAAATGGAGAAAGGTTCACCTGCATCAAGTTTTCAAGGAAAAGGATGCCATTGCCTAAAACTGTTAACACTGGATCCCTGCTGCCACCAGGCATATGGCACACATGCCCACAAAAGTGCTTAAGTGTGGGGAGTGGATATGGAGATACAAGGTTCTTTAACACTGCCTTGCAGCTAAGAATGGGAAACAAAGAGCAGATCAAACGTCTGACTGTGAGAACACACACACCACCACTAACAGTTATTTTAGAGAGCACAGATCCAGGCAGATTTGGGCTTGAATCCTGGCTCTTGTGGATTATCTCTGATGTGGCTCTGACCAAGGCACTTAACCTCTCTGAGCCTACGAAATGTGGGGTTAAAGAATCTTCCCTACAGGGTTATCATGAGGGTAAAATGAGATAACTTAAACAGAATGCACAGTGCATAAGAAATTCTACTTAAATGTAGTTTTTCTTGTTGTTGCTATTATCATTACTGTTATTTCTTTTTATGTTATTATAAAGCTTATCTCGATGGTAATATTAAAACCAGTATATCATCCTTTTTAAAAATGTTTTTCCAGCTTTTTTTGAGTGATAACTGACAAATAAAAATTGTATATATTTAAGGTATACAATGTGATGTTTTAATATATGTATACACTCTGAAAGGATCACCACAATCAAGCTGTTAATAAATCTGTCACCTCATAGTTACCTTTTTTGTGTAGTCTGAACACTTCAGATCTCCTCTCTTAGCAAATTTCAAGTATACCATACAGTGTTACTAACTATAGTCATCTCAGTGTACATCAGATCTCAGAACTTATTCATCATGTGAAACTGACACTTTGCACACCTTATATATATTCCATACATAAGTGAGATCTTGCAGGATTTCTCCCTCTGCCATTATCTCATTCTTGACTGCTCTGGAAGCCACCTTTCTACATCCCCCAGAAAACCAGGAGGCTGGCTGTCAATCATTCATTCCATTGATAAACACTACTGTGCACCTGAGAAGTGCCAGGCTGCGTTCAGAGCACTGGGGACAGGTAGCTCATCAAGAGAAGCCTCCCTCCTCCAGGAGGAGCTCAGTCTGGTGGGTAAATGGGCATGCAGACATCTAACGCTGCTACAGAGGGAGGAGACGACACAGGCCAAGGCCAGAACTAAGGTAGGGACGGGGTTGGGGACAGGTCTGGGGTCTGCACAGACACTCACTTGTAGAGTTGTCGTAGAAGGTTTCAGCATCTTCCTCAGTGCCATTGCCTCCGAAGAGGGCTTTGTAGTTATTGTCCTCATACCAGTTGAGAGACTTGATCTTCAGCCCCCCTCCCTCGGGATGCCCGCAGACAATACGAGACACAGCCTGGTAGATCTGGGTGGAAGAGCTGGAGCTGTTCACATTGGTCAGAAACATCACCTCCTGTCGCATGTCACTCCAGCTTCTCATGCTGAACAGCTGGCATCAGGGATAGGGAGAAAAAGGCGAGTAGGGGAAGGGAGAAAAGGGCAGTGCAAGGATTTGGGATGAGAAGAGAAAGAAACATCTTATTTTCTTGACCTCTCAAAAGCCATGTCCCAGAACATATTTTGTCCGATGTCATCTCAAAGCCTTGGCATGAGCTTGCCAGAACCTGGCTACCCAATCTGTGGTCCAGGGACGAGCAACATCAGCATTACTGGAGACACTGTTGGAAACGCAGATTCTACGACCCCTCCGCCAACCTGCAGAATTCAAATCTATAGCGCCACAAGATGCCCAGGTGATTCCTATGCTCACTAAAGTTTGAGAAGCACAGCCTGGAGTTAGTGAAGCCCCTGGAGCTGGGCTTTGTTTCACTGGGATTATCTTCCACTTTATAGATGAGAATGCATTTTATGAACAGCTACATCTGAGTGTTGTTGAGCCTATCAGGAACTGTTCTCACCCTCGATAACTGACTCACTTCTAAAACTCCTCGAACTCCAGTGTGGAAATTGAGTAGCCCTGTCCCCCTTGGGAGAAAAGGTACTGTATGTGAAGTTCCCTATCTCGGTCTCAGTAAAGTGTCAGGCAATGAAAAAGCATAAGGTGAAAAATTCGAGTCTAGGCCGGGCGCGGTGGCTCACACCTGTAATCCCAGCACTTTGGGAGGCTGGAGAGGGTGGATCACCTGAGGTCAGGAGTTCAAGACCAGCCCGGCCAACATGGCAAAACCCCCTCTCTACTAAAAATACAAAAATTAGCTGGGCATGGTGGCATGTGCTTGTAATCCCAGCTACTAGGGAGGCTGACGCAGGAGAATCACTTGAATCCAGGAGGCAGACGATGCAGTGAGCAGAGCGCCACTGCACTCCAGCCTGGGTGGCAACAGCAAGACTCTGTCTCAAAAACAAGAAAGAAAGAAAGAAAAAAAAAAAGAAAAACTCGAGTCTGAACCCTAGCTATGTACCTTGTCAGCTTACAGTCTTTGAAAGGTCACACCATGTCTCTGAGTGTTCAACTTCTCCATCTTTCACGGAGCTCACTGAGACACAACTTGGCTTGGTTTTGGTAGACTTGGGGAGCAGTAGATGCTTATACCATGGTCTGGACACTGCCCTCTATTCATCATCAAGACAAGAAAGCTAAAACAGTGTGTGGTAAGGCATAAATCCTATGCCACACATGAGGGTGCCCTGCAGAGAACAGCTCCAACAGGGTGAGTCAGAAACCGCAGGCAGCCAGGGGTGCGTCTGTGACTGCCACTCAACAAACATCAATGAGCCGGGCGGCGGCGCTCTGTCTTACATACAAATGTATTCCGGCACTTTGTGGAGTTCTCGGCCCCAATGCTATTATGAAATATTTATAGAGCACTTTGTATTTCCAAACATTTCACAATAAATCATTAATAAATCCCTGCATTCCTTGAAATGTCACTGCATGTTCACACCGCCTGGGAAGACTGAGCTACAGAGCACAGAGGGGAGGGGCCACGAGGCCCTGCACCCAGCCTGGAAAGCTCTATGTGCCTAGCTTTCAACCTCACAGCCTGCTGGTTCCTGTAAGTGGTGTGGTCCAGCACTCTCTAGGTCCTAAGCTTTGCCCCTTCTGCCTCCCGATGGGAACTAGGCTCTCCAGAGGCAGGTCAGAGGTGGAGAAAAAGGATTTTTTTTCTCCAGAGAGGGGGCATCTAGCACACTCCACAAGAATCCAGTTAGGTGACGTGGACAGCTTTTCCCAACTTTATCTTTTCATAACCTGTAACAGCCCTAGAGATTTTTAAACAATAGTGAGTCAAAGCACTCACTTCTCTTTCCAAAGGCAGCCTCACCACCATCCCACCACTTCCCAATCAAAAAGACAAATTTCTTCCCACATAAAGCCAGCAAATCTTTCTAAAGAAGCACCATAAATTACTGAGTTATTCCAAACCATTGGCTCTTCCCAGCACCCGTTTTAGGGGCAAACTCTTACTCTTTCTCCGACACCTCAGCTCACACTCCAGACTTTATCTGGGAAGGGCTCCCTGACTCTCAGGGAGGGATGGCTCTTCATCCTTTAGCCCACAGATAATGGTGGTGTTTGAACATCATCAGTTGAGTGAATGAATGAAACTGACTTACTGCTTTCTCAATCCAGCACAGTGTCCTTTGTCCTCCCGTTCCCCCATCCCAGTCTCTTCTCAATCCAACAACCAGAGTGTAAACAGTCTAAACTCTAGATCACATCATGTCCCCCTCCCTCAAACCCTCCACTGGATTCCCATCTCACCCAGCAGGAATCCAAAGTCTTGCCAGGCCTGTATGGAACTCACCTCCTCCTGCTCTGAGCTCCTCTCCTCCCCGCACCACTTGCTCACTTTCCCTGGTCCTTAAACACATTCCTTAGGCATGCTCTAGCATCGATGTCTTTGTATCTGCCATTCTTCCTGCTTGGAGTTTCCTTCCCTCTCCACAGACATGCTGTCATCTCCTTTAGGTTCAACTGTCGCAAGAGGGCTTCCCTAATCACCCCCTTTAAAATAGCACCTTCTCATGCTCTATACCCCTTACCCTGCTTTTTCTTCACTGCATATATCCCTCCTGTGGCATTGTACACTGACCTGTTTGTTTCTGTCTCTCACTCCATATGTGCCCCAAGAGAGCAGAGAAGTTAGTGTGTTCACTGCTAAGTCCCCAACACCTAGCAATGCCAGGCAGCTGGTCGGTGCTGGGTGGACATCTGAGATGCTGCCTCCCTGTCCTCCCTTCCCATCACCCAGATGTGAAACTCATGTCAGCTTTCATTCATCTTATTCCTCAAGTCCTCATTTCCTCCCAATTTCCAGGTTCTGCTAGTGCATATTTTCTTTCTTGGAAGGGTCTCCTTTCTATTCCAGTTGCTACTGGAGTTTTTCACGAAGCAGGCAACAACACAGGCTTTGGAATCCAACAATTCTGGGTTCGAATCCCAGTTCTGTCAATTAACTCACTGGGTGACTGGAAAAGTTGCCTAACTTTTCTGAGCCTTGGTGCCATCTGCAAAATGGACACAATGAGACCTACTCAGGTTTGTCATGTGGAGTATACAGGGAAATGGGCGACACTGCCTAAACCAAGGCAGCTCCTCAGAAGACATTCACTCCCTTTTTCTTTTCCTTTCAAGGGTTGTGCTTTGGTCAAAATTATCAACTTTCCACACACTGACCGGACAAACAAGGGCATTTACTGATCTTCTCCCATTTGTCTCACAGAAATAGCAAGTTAGACAACGAGTAACTTGTGATCAGAGGGACTTGGAGGTGTTCTATTGAAAGAAGCAGATGGTCCTTGCTTGTCCTGGACCAGGAGCAAGCAGGGCACAAGAAGCAGCTGCCAAGAAAAATGTATATTGTTCACTTGGAGAGTCTCCAGCACATCAGCAATGGGGACATCACCTGCTTCCAAGTTTTTTTTTTTAATGCCAGAAAAAAAAAAAAAAACAGGGCCAGTGATGTAAGTGAAAACAGCTGTAACCAAACCCTGAGTTTAGAGGCATTCTCCTGCATTACAGCCTCTGCTTTGCTTTCTCTAAGGCCAGAAATGAACAAGGGACAGAGGGCTGGGAGGGGATCTGCAGAGCAAGGCAAGGCATGTCAATGTCAGCTAACAGGGCCCTAGAGAAATAGCTACAGACTTGCAAAACAGTTTATTCTTCTCATTCTCCCCCTGGAAAAACCCTAGTTGGTCCAGCTTCTCTACCTAGTAAAAAAAGTCACAAGCCTTCATAACCAGGGTAACAAATGGCAAGCTGAAAGAAGGCTTCTCCTCTGGAAAGGGAACCCAAAAGTCAAACCTCGTCAGTCAGAAACACGTGAGCAGAAATCAAAGAAAGAAAATAGAACAGGACAGGAAGAAATACACTAAGGGGTCAATAGTGTTTAATCTCAGCATTTTTGGTATTTTCCAAGTGTTCTGCATTTTCCACAATGAACAGGCAATACTTTCATTGTTAGAAAACAGAAAGTTCATTTTGATATTTGAAAAAAATAATGCAAGCACCAAAAAATGGGTAGGTTAGATACAAGCACCAAGAAAGGAAAAATGAATTAGAGAAGCAGCTAAAAATAAGGGTGGACCAAGTCTGAGACATTTTCCCCACAAATTATTATTTTCCAATATCCTATAAGTTTAAGTCTGTATTGTTTGTGACCACTGCCCCCTGGCTCAGCTTCTTATGCAGGGGGACACCAGACAGTTCCTCGCTTCCAAGTCTAATTTGAAACAAGGCTGGGAGTCAGAAAAGAGGAGTGTGCACCGACTGTGAGTCAGAGCTAACTGCTTTTACAAGTGCCTACAGGCCCTCTGATCCTAGGACAGAGATTACTCTGATATATTTGTCAACATGTGGACCTAAAAGGCAAACTCAACTTAACGTTCATTAAGAGATCATAGTCCCACAGTTGAACCTCAGAAGCCAGATGCCTACAAGGGAAAGGGCTGAAATAGGGGCACCATGTTATTCCTGTTAGTTAGTAAGCATGTGCGTTGGTAAAATGATTGGCCTTGCTACTGAAGAAGCAATATGAAGAAGTTGCTGGTCAGACAAAAGCAGTGCATGAGTGGTGACAGAAATAATTCTCCTCTTTACAAATGTATGATTACCTAGGGGCAAAGAGAAAAAAGGGAGAAGGTGCTAACCTAGATATCCAGCTGTTAGCCACTAACTAATTAGCTCTGAGACATCTATGCATTTTGGTTGCTTCATTTCTAAAATAAGGAAATCAAAACATTATTTTCTACATCACTTATACTTTGAAAATTGGTATTACATCCCATGTGATATTCAAATCCAAAGGACCTCTTGCCAAACTCAGGAAATGAAAAAAATGATACAGCGAACGGTCTGCTTTCTGGTACTGGAAAGACGCAACTTACCTCCTGGGCCAGAGTCCCAAGACTATGCAGCAATGTTTTTGTGGCTTCAGCCAGCTCCTTGCTCGGGAGGGGAGATGAAGAGTTTAGTCCTCTCTGTAATGAGAAAGAAAACTTTGTTTTTGAGTTCAAATGTAAACCTGAAATCTCTACTGGAAATAAACAAGTGAATTAAAACTGTTCACAATCTTGAGTTTAACAAACAAGAAACCGACTCCTAACCAACGCTAAAGACACTACAATTATTTCTAACTGTAAGTTTGCATTTTGTTTATTTTCAAACTCATTGTTTGAGTAATGGTTTTAAACGAAGCAGGAATATTGTACCTAAAACTAGTTAATATGTAATAGATAAAAAGGATCTCATGTGGGCTGGGGGGATGTGTCCAATACAACTCTGACCGCAAATTCCCAAATCTGTCTGAGTCCGCAAGATGGGTAATATGGGAATGGCTTTGAGAAACAAGTTAATGATGGCTCACAAGAAAGGAAGGAACTATAAAGTTTAAAGCTGTCAAAAATAGGGAAAGATGGAATTCTGTCACTCTGTTCAAGTCAGCACTGTTTCTAACACTGGAAATTTAACGTAGAACACTTAGTTTTACACCGAGTTTTAGTCAAATCTTTGTATGTACCAATTCATATATTTAATTGCTGTTATATGTCACCTAACTGCATAGCAGATACAGGACAATAATTCATTAGAACAGAGAAAAGATAAATTAAGGCAGAAAGCATAAGCTAAAGAAAAAAAAGAACAATAATTTACAGACTATGAAGTCAGAATTGCTATAGCTGAGGAGCCTCAAGTTGGGTTCTGAGTGTTCAGGCTTCCAAAGAGAAAAAGACGAGTCAGTTTCATCATTCTTATTTGTCAAGTAGGAAAAAAGTATCCAGGGAAAATCCACCTTTCTTGATGTTTCTATGAGCATTGTTTTATTCAATATCATATCAGACATCTCTGAAGTTTAGAGAAGGTTGGGCTATCTTGACATTTTATCAGAGACTGCTGTGAAATTATAATGTAGACTACACAAGAAAATGTCTAGAAGTGGTTGGGACTCACTATCTCTTGAGAAATAGCAGCCTGGGATGTTTTCTTTTAAAGAGAACTCCAAATGCAGAAGGGATTGAGTATCATTCTGATCAAGCATAATCCTGAATGTGCATTTCTGAGAAAACCTGCCTAAAGGTTCTATGAAAGAACTTGTCCAGCTGATTCATCTCTTCTGGAACGGGTTCTTCACCAGAGTCCCAGTATTCCCACATTCACAGTCCTCAAAGGGACCCACGTGGTCTCCCTTAAATGCCAGACTCATGTAGACCTCTGTGATACACAGAGGTGTTCATGATTGTCCCTTCCATAGAAAGTAATTCATGAGCAAAAAACAGGTGAGGTGTTTTGTTTCTACTTTCTCTCTTTGGGTTCACTTTATAACTAAAGGTTAACACACTAGAAGCCGAACCTACGGAGACCTTGCCTGAAAAACTATTACAAACACAAACTGAGAGATCTTAATTGAAAGCTATAGGAGGTAAAGTGTTTTTGTGTTTAACATTAGGCCTACAAGATGACAGATGTTCAAGATTGTGTAGCAAAAACAAAACAAACCCAGGACAAAACAAGAAATGCCCGACTGACGTAATGTAAATTTAAGTAAAAACAAAATGTGGTAGTTAATCCACTTCTTTTATAAAGACTGAATGGAGATAAGATTCTTAGGATTCTTGCCACTCACTCTCCGCTGCCACCCTGTGCCCCAATTCTCCAGTCATGGGAACCTGGGGTAGCTATAGAACCCTGGGCAAATGACTCAAATTCCCCATCCTTCCATTTTCTCAACTATACAGCAAAGTTTAAAATGCTGTGCACATATCACAGAGTTTTTATGAGCACTAGAACTAGAGGCTATGTACAAAGCCCCTCGCACAGTGCCTGGCGCATGGTAAGTGCTCACAATTGTCAACAATGTCATCCCCTGCCTTTTTCTTCCCTTGCATGAAAGTTTACTGCCAAAACTGGAGGGCTTTTGTCTGCAAACAGGGTTTTCAAGTTCTTAAAAAGACAAAAATCCTTTCTCTGTTTCTCGGCAAGGTCTTGAACTTTTTCTTCTATTGAAATGTCCTTCCTCTGCTAGGCAGAGACTACAACTACCATCACACAGCACATCAGCCACACTCCAATGTGCTGTCTCTAATAGTATAATTACTCCTCACCGCAAGGTGCAGACATCCTCATCCTAATTCCTGAAGGCTTGGGATAAAATGCCTTTCTCCCCTTCTAACCCTTTTCTTTTACTGAGCATTTGCCAAACTGCAAAATAAAAGATAATACTAAGTGGATGAAATATACATGATATGCATAATAGGTTGTGTATAGATATACTATATGTATTCATGTATGTATTTATGTATAGGCTTATATGTATAGACATATATACACACATATATCTTACACATATTAACTGACCTCAAAGTTGACATTTAAGTTGAAAAACCTGAAGGAAAACTCATTCCCTATGGTAGATACGTGTATGCTTATATGTGCACACACACAGACATACACATTTTTATCTTAATGTATATTCATTATGCACCTTCTCTTTAAAGCAGGTGATGTTTTTACAGCAGTGGTATAGCTTCCCTTGTAATTAAATTTAATTATCCAAAAGAAGTTACTTTATTTTAAAAATATATTAACTAACAATGGTACCAGCTGCACTTGAATATGACCAAAATCATGGCAGAGTTGTGAATGACTGGGATTCACTAACACCATGAGGTTTGGGGAGCTACTGTATCAGAATCACCTGTGGTGCTTGTTAAATATGCAGATTCAGGCTGGGTATGGTGGCTCACGCCTCTAATCCCAGCACTTTGGGAAGCCAAAGTGGGTGGATCACCTGAGGTCAGGAGTTCAAGACCAGCCTGGCCAACATGGCGAAACCCCCTCTCTACTAGAAGTATAAAAATTAGCTGGGCGTGGTGGCATGTGCTTGTAATCCCAGCTACTAGGCAGGTTGAGGCAGGAAAACTGCTTGAACCTGGGAGGTGAAGGTTGCAGTGAGCCAAGATGGCGCCAATACACTCCAGCCTGGGCATCAGAGTGAGACTTGGTCTCAGGAAAAAAAAAAAAAAAAAAATGCAGATTCTCAGCCACCTGAGACCTACTGGATGAGAAGTTTAAGAGTGTGATCCAGGAATCCTCAGGAGATCCTTTTGAGCGCTGAGGTTTGAGAACCAGCACCACGTTCACAAAGTCTCCCTTCCCAGTACACTTTGCACCAATGTGCTTGGTGGTACATTCTGTGTCTGGTCCACATACTATAATCTGCTTCAGACTCTGAAGTAGTGAAGAGGCCACTCAGTTCACCTGGCCCTGAGTAGGATCCAAGATGGTGCCAAACACATGGGGTGCCAGGTTTATCACACCAATTAGACACAGTAGTCACCAAGTGCAGATGTTTCTAAAAACCCCAAACCCAACATTCACCCATTGCCACCATTACCAGTCATCTGTCTCCTGAAGGGTACAAATCAGTGAATGGGTCTGTTGTTTTTACAACATGTCTTCTCCATCTGAATAAATTTAAATCTTCAAGGGCAATAGTTTTTCCAACATCTTTAGGATTTTTAGTTTACATTTCTTAACTCTGGAGCAAACTCTGGAGCAAGTTTATTCTTCTTGTCTTAAAAGCCCCACACTTCAGCAAAACTCCAGGCACACAGCAGGGCCTACAGCCTGACTGTTTAACCCAGGAATGTAGTTGACCATGGATGTAAACATAGGTCCCTGTTAAATTTGCTGTGGGCATCAGACCTTTACATTAGCAGACACCAATTCAACGCCATATCTTATGATATGACCTCCTTATCAGTAGTCTGTATGTTGGGTTTGATTGCTTGTTTGACTTGACTGTTTTTGGTTTTGGTCTCTAACAGAAACGTTGGCTCAACCCACCCATAAGTAATAAGGTGGAACAGTCAATGCCATTGTTAGAATCCTTTTTAAATTAGTTCTTTATTTGAGATTAAGTGCTCAGTATTCACTAATAATATTGGCAATCTGTAGTCAATACAAATTTCCATTTTCAAAAGAATATTGGTTAGAGTTACACAATCAGGCATGGACTGACATCACAGGGTTCACAAAATACACACAATTCAAATTCAGCATCAAGTTGAAAGCTTGGATTACCCAGATATTTTGCTCATGACTTAATTTTACTTTTCTGTGCAACAAAACATACCATAACCTGAAAAAATAAGCCAAAGACTAGAAGCATGAATTTTTAAAAGTTTAGTATAAGGCCGGGCGCGGTGGCTCAAGCCTGTAATCCCAGCACTTTGGGAGGCCGAGACGGGCGGATCATGAGGTCAGGAGATCAAGACCATCCTGGCTAACACGGTGAAACCCCGTCTCTACTAAAAATACAAAAAACTAGCCAGGCGAGGTGGCGGGCGCCTGTAGTCCCAGCTACTCGGGAGGCTGAGGCAGGAGAATGGCGTAAACCCAGGAGGCGGAGCTTGCAGTGAGCTGAGATCCGGCCACTGCACTCCAGCCTGGGCGACAGAGCGAGACTCCGCCTCAAAAAAAAAAAAAAAAAAAAAAAAGTTTAGTATAAAAACAGAATATTACGGCAAAAATTAACCAGATTCCACATGTATCAACACTGATAAATCTCAAGAACATAATTCCGAATGAAGTGGCAGGCCACTATGCACACTTACACAATGTGAACACATTTAGGCCAGTACCAAATAGTGTTATTCAAGAATGTAAGTATACATGATATAGAGGATTAAAACATCCAACTGCAAGACAGGAGTTATCTTTGAAGAAAGAGCTAGGGAAACAGAGGTGGCATCAGCTGTACCTGTAATGTTTTATTTCTTAAATAGAACCTGGAGTCAGCATGGCAAAATGATGGATGATGGCACAGGAGTGTTTTTGTTTGTTTGTTTTGAGATGGAGTCTCACTCTGTCACCCAGGCTAGAGTGCAGTGGTGTGATCTCAGTTCACTGCAACCTCCCCCTCCCAGATTCAAGCAATTCTCCTGCCTCAGTCTCTCAAGTAGCTGGGATTACAGGTGCATGCACCATGCCTGGCTAATTTTTGTATTTTTGGTAGAGGCAGTGTTTCACCATGTTGGCCAGGCTGGTCTCCAACTCCTGACCTCAAGTGATCTGCTTGCCTCGGCCTCCCAAAGTGCTGGGATTGCAAGCATGAGCCACCACGCCTGGCCAGAAGTGTTCTTTATGTTATTCTCTGTACCTTTTTTCATGTTGAAACTATTTCATAATTTTCTTTTTAATTCAATGAAAAGATAAAAGAGGAAGGATAGTTGAGCAGGAAGAAAGGAAGGGTACAGAATCTATGTTGGCCTGAGCACATATCAGATCTAACAGACAGATAACTTCCTTGAATAAAATTAACCCCAGCAAAGAATTCATGCCTTGAAACTAGACCACAAAATACAGCCTGAGAATCATGTGTCTGCACCTACTATTAACTGTGGTCTCCTGCTCATGCTTACTTGCCAAATCCTATTTCCAAAGAGCTTCAGTAAGCAATTCACAGCTTGGAATTCCTACTATTATTTTTCTAACCAAAAACATTCTCTTGGCTATGGACTCGTACAGGTCTCCACTGCACCCAGGAGGCAAGTGACTTTCTCATACGAAGTAAAGGAAATGGGAAAAAGAAGGAAAATAAAACCTTTAGTGAGGGACTATATTTTCTGAGTTAAGCTAACAGGAATTCATGTATGACTCAATATTTTCAGATCATAACTCATTATAGTTAGATCCTAACTGTAATGTCATTACAGGAAGAATGCACAAATGCTTGTTGTTATTATTTGAAAGCTCCCACCCACCCACTTCCGCAAAATGTGTTACTCACAACATACAACGTTTCCTAAAAGCATGACGTTCGGCGACTCTGGCCCCAGAAAGACAAAGGCTGTTGTGCCCCATTCTTTCTAGGTCTAAGAGATGGCTTCATTATATTCTTTCCATCCTCATTAGCTTATGAGTTAAGTCGAGAAGGACTGAAAAATTGTTTAAAAGCTATAAGCTGCCAAAGTCAATTTGGCTTTAATCTTTGAGATGGTGTCTTATTTCAACTCAGTATGTAGCACAGTTCTGGGCACTTAACAATTAGATACCCAGTAAGTGTTTCTAGAAGAAAAATGAAAAAGAAGGGAGAAGTGCATGAGTCATGGAGTAATGTGAGTTACTCCAAAAGATGGAGTAATGTGAGTTCTGCTCCAAAGGCCATTAACATTCACAGAAATGCTCTGTTTTGTATTCACCTCATCAAGTCACTCAGCCTGTGGAGCCTTTAATGGCTCCCCTTGCTCTGAGAATGAGGCCCTATATCCTCACATGGCTTGTGAAGAAAGACCTGCCTCAGCCAATCTTTGCCCACCTCCGCAGCATCATATCTCATCATTCCTTCTCTCATCAAACTCCCCACAGCTATATCTGCTCCATGCTGAACTATCTCGATTAGGTACAGTTCCCCTAAATGCTACCTTCTCTTCCCTCTCCTCTCTGGACCAATGCATATACGATGTCCTCTACCAGGAACATTCTACTCCCTGTTCTTTACTTGGCTGACATCCATTCTTTAGGTCCCCATTTAGAGGATGCTTCTTTTCTGACTGGAAAGACCGCAGTAGGAGGCCCCATCAGGGCCTATATCGCAACCAGCCAAGGGTCTCCTGCTCCATACAGCAGTTGCTCCTTTCCTGGTCTGTCCCACCCATTCCCCAACCAGGACAGAAAAAGAGAGGACTGGACCTTGCACATGACTGCCTCCCTGGCCTAGAGCATGGCACTGATTAGGGCTCAATAAACGTTTGCTAAGTGAATGAATGTGTTTGTTAATCCATTATCACTGCACAAAATGAACACTGGAAGATAATATTACTAATGCATTAGGAGGCACAGCCAAATAGAAGTAGAAAACACATCTGTGCAATTAAAATGCAACTGAAAATATTTTCAATTTATAAAAATCTCATCTACATTCCAATTTTTCAGGAATTCTCTGACAAAATGAGAAGTGGGTATACATACATTGGAATAATATTTTCAACACAATACACAATTTTGTTTTCCTCCTGGGAATGCATGTTACAATGTGTTCATTGAAACATTTCAAATGTCCTTTAAATGTCTTCATAAAGTAGACACAAATCTCTACTTCACTTTGCCCACATGCAAAATCCAACTCAGGCTAGGATTAGTATGTTTAAGTTCAAACTGAAAACAAGTAAACCACAAATCAAAGACTATCACCACCCAGAAGTCATCGCTATCTCCTTCTGGTGATTTCTATGACAGTAAAGATTTCCTCTGGGAAACATTTTAATATTTTTTATTGAAATAGGATATCATAAAACTACTTTTCTAAGGAACATTCTAATCTTTTAATAAATAATTCAACAAGCTAAATATTAACTTTTAAATTAGATGTGTTTAAGGCATCCAAACACTTCATTTTTTGCTGTTTCTAAACATAAATACATCTACTACCACATAATTCAGAGGAAAAAATTAAACCTGTATCTTAGATATGGCAACAATTTTCAATGAAGAAATAGAATAACTGCAGTGAAAATGTCTGTATAAATGGAGTTGAGCAGTCATATTAACACATTGCTATATCTACCAGCTAGCGCTCTTCTTTTCCCATAAGAATTAGGCGAACACAGAGTCTGAAGAGTAAATCTACACAGTGTGTCATTCCACCAATGACCAACCGATGAGGATTGCGGCTGCTTGCTGGGAGAAAGTAAGTAAACAGGTGGGCAGTAAAATCACACAAAGCCAAACAAAATCTGATACTTTCCGACAATGTCTGGGTTCCAGACAGGAGAACACGAAGAGCAAGTGTTCTCTCCTGCAAAAACCCACACAGACGCTTTAAGGACTGCATGTAACAAGTTGAAGTATCTAGCCCTAAAAAGCCATGAGGCTGAAGGTAGCAACGAGCCCCATCTGTATTCTGGGTCCTTGTCTAACAGTCAAGAGGAAGCTAAACAAAGACGCCTCAAGACAAGGATGACTTTGTTCGCACCTTATCCATCTGCTTGTTCGATCTATACACAGCCCAGCTGTGACATTACTTGTCTTCTGGGAGCCTCAGGGCACCCTCACTTTACCACCTTCTCTCATGAACCAAGATCCACCTTGGTGGGAATGTGCTGGGCACACTGGAAAACACGTGGACAGTTTCTGTGGAACCACTGGTTCCACGAAAACAACTTCCTTTTTTCCCCCACATTATTGAGATGGAGATAAATCTGCATGCCTAGACTTCCAACCTTAAGGAGCACACACCATTTTCACATCACTGAGGCAATGGTGAGTCAAGGATAGAGCCCAAATCTAGCTCATTCAACCCAACATTCCTCCCACTAGAGCCCACAGTGTCCACGTTGGCAAAGACTGCCGTGAGGGAGCTGGTCAAGAGGTCATCAGTGAAACTGGAACGAGAGGACAGTTCTCACTCTGCAGACCCAGGACCTACAAAGAATTCCTCAGATTCCCAGACTCAGCCTTCAGCCTGGTTCTCAGTGTCCACTAGAATGAAAGCTCCAAGTGCATCACGTCTGCCTTGTTCGTGGTTGAATTTCAGTGCCTAGAACACGGCTGGTATAAAGCCGACATACAATAAACATTTGATGGATTTTTTTCGATGAATGTCTCATACCTTGTTCAGAGATGTTCTGCTCCCAAAGTCACCTCTGTTTGGTTTGTACATTAAAAACTCTAATAGGTAACGCTTATTATGCTTTACAGTCACTTTCTGAATATGGGCAAGAGAAAGTGGACAGCTGCAGAGGGGTCAATAAAAGCCAAAGGCACTGAGGGAACACTTCAAATACATGCTAAACTATTCCTTCCAGGCAAGAAAGCTGTAGCAGGCTGAATATCCCCCGCAAAGATGTCCACACCCGAATTCTGGAGTCTGTGAATATGCACATTTCATGGCAAATGTACTGTGTAGATGTAATTAAAGTTATGAACCTCAAAATAAGGAGATTATCCTGGATTATGTGAATGGGGCCAAACTGAACACCTGAGCCCTTAAAAGTAAAGAACTTTCTGTGACTGGAGACAGTTCAGATGAGACAGGAGGCGTCAGAGATTTAAAGTGTGAGAGACACTCAACCCACTTGTGGGAGAGGGGTCACACGAAAAGCGTAAGAAGGAATGACGGCAACCTTTAGGAGCAAAACCAGTCCCTGCTGACAGCCAGCAAGGAAATGGACTTCAGTCCTACAACTGCAGGGGACTGAATTCAGCTGATATCCTGGATAAGCTGCAAAGCAGATTCATCTTCAGAGCCCCCCTAAAAAACACAGCCCCACAAACACCTTGATATCAGGCCTGTGAGACTCTAAGAAGTAGACCTAGGTACGCTCTGCTGTACCTAGACTTCTGGCCTTGTGAAATAATAAATTTATGTGGTTATAAACTGCTAAGTATTTGGTGACTTGTTACAGTAGCAATAAAAAAGAATTTAAAAATACAATCAGTGAGGACCCTGACAACAGAAGTAAATCAACCTCTCTGGCCAAAATTTGCTAGTCCACTACTATGGCTCCTTCCTGCAGTCCAAAACAGATTGGAGGTTTCTGTGGGACAGGAGAGTGGCCCTGTCCTCACTCTGGGAAAGGTACATGCTGCTTTAGGAAGGACCCAAGGGAAAGTTAGGAAAAGTTCACCTGCCCAGCACACCCTATAGCCAAATACACCTTGTTGAGCAGCAAGACAATAGAAGCTCCTGCCAGGTGGCCCTGAGCTCCTCCTAGAAGTTGTTAACTCAACAGTACAAATGCAATGAGCACTCCGTAACAAGTCTCCCTCATGACTAAGCGCATTTATCCCACAGATAATATTTCATATATCCACCTACCTTTGTTCTCATCAAAAGGGTATCTTTTGAGTTGAGTCCAGCTCCCAGAAAATACCTGACACATAATAAGAACTCAACAAATATTGCTCAATGCATGAGTAAGATTTTTAAGTAAAAAGCAGAGAACACCTAATGGAAACTGCTCTTAACCCCAGGGAACTTTAAAAACACAACAGCATTCTGAGATCCAGTATTAATCTTCACACAAGGTACAGACTAGGGCATAAATAAGAATCTTTGGGTGAAAGGCCTTGACGATATCTGAGCAAGAACGCAGTTTTTCACGGAAATATTCGCCAGGACCACTTTGCTTGGTATGATCTAACACTGATCTACAGAAGAAAACTTCCATCTCTTTTGAGACAGTCTCACTCTGTCACCCAGGCTGGAATGCAGTGGAGTGATCTCAGCTCACTGCAATCTCCACTTCCTGGGTTCAAGTGATTTTTGTGCCTCAGCCTCTGGAGTAGCTGCGATTACAGGTATGTGCCACCATGCCTGCCCGACAAATTTTTGTATTTTTAGTAGAGAGGGGGTTTCACCATGTTGACCAGGCTGGTCTTGAACTCCTGGCCTCAAGTGATCCACCCATCTCAGCCCCTGCAACGTGCTGGGATTACAACAGACGTGAGCCACTGTGCCTGGCTGAAAACTTCTATCTTGAAGCGACTATTTTCAAGGACATAATTTCTATTACTCATGTCAATTAAATTATCAACTTCCATTTATTGAGCACCTATTGTGTGCCAGGCCCCACACCAGGCTCTTCATATGTATAACCAATAATCACAACAAAGGGTCAAATATATTAAGTGAATGTAGAAGAGATAACTGAGGCTTACGGGGACTAAATAACTGATCCGGCGTCAATGCTAGTAAAATATTCAAACGCGATACTCAAACCCAGATCCAGCAGACCCTCCCACACTGCCACACTTTCCCCATGTTGCCAAAACACTGCTTTCCAGAGCACCCAGATTCTGAAGGAGGCCCAGGAGAAAGTCACAATACCCTTGGCTGGAAACAGGGAAACACACACAGACACACACAAAAGAAGTAGATATGTTTCAAAATATGTCTCTTATGAAATTCCACTTTTGGTTCAGAAGCACATATTGAAAGAAGAGTTTCTCTCCCTGTCATGTTGGGCCTTGCATCTGCTTGCTGCTACTGCTGCTGTTCTTGGCGCAGTTAACTGCCCATGTGCAAGTTACCACATGTCACATCCATCTACCGTCACACATGTTGAAATTTCAACCAAACAGCAATAGAAAAAGGCTGCTTAATATAAATCAAGTATCAGTCCCTGCATTCCAATTAAGGCCATGCTTAATTCAATAAGTAAGAGTCACATTTCAAAATGTTTGGAAGTCATTTCATCCCAAAGGCTTCCTCAAAAATCATCTCTACACAAAACAATCCTGATAACTCATTCTATTCTAACTCAAGAGCCCCATTTTGAAGAGAGGTCTCTTGGTAACAGCAGAGGGGTAGAAGCAGAACCTGAGATGCTCCACAAACCCAAGAGATGTGCAGAAATCACCTGGTAGCAGCCACCTTAATCAACACCTGGTCATAAACCAATGGATCCACAAGGCACAACCACAACACAGCAGGATGGGACGCAGTGTGGCTGATGGTTCTGAAGGTGCATTACCCTGCACTCTGTCATGCTGCTAATCCTCCCAGAGAGCTACTGTCAGGTTGAAACGTGAGCTGTTAACTGTCAGATGATGAGGGCTAAACAGTCATTCTACTATGAGTGTAATTCAGGCATTATGGGAGTGGAGGGATTTTACTGGGTTGTGTACACAATAGGTGTTTAAAGAGTAAACACAAATGAAACAGAATGAATGGGCACAGCACCAGAACAAATTATGATGTCTTCTAACAACACCCATCTTTTCCAAAATTTCCATCATTCCAACTGAAAGGGTGAGCATTCTGGTCGTGTAGTGAAGCAGCCCAAAACAGTCCAAGAAAATGGTTTCATAATGAATTTTTTTACCATTCATAATAACCTTTGACCCTCTATGACTCGCAGCACAAAAAAGACCAACAGGCTGCAAATGTCTGCACAAGTCAGCTTCCCTAACTTTTTAGGCCAGTTCCTTAGGGTTGCAAAGATCCCCATAGAGAAATATATCTTAATTTAAATTATAACATGGGACCGGGCACGGTGACTCATGCCTTTAATCCCAACACTTTGGGAGGCCGAGGTGGGCAAATCACTTGAGCTCAGGAGTTCGAGACCAGCTGGGCAACATAGTGAAACCCTATCTCTACTAAAAATACAAAAAATAGCTGGGCGTGGTGGCAGGCGCCTGTAGTCCCAGCTACTCGAAGGCTGAGGCATGAGAATCGCTTGAGCCTGAGGCGGAGGTTGCAGTGAGTCGAGATGGCACCACTGCACTCCAGCCTGGGGAACAGAGTGAGATGGATCTTAGCTCACTGCAACCTCCACCTCCCAGGCTCAAGCAATTCTCCTGCCTCAGCCTCCCGAGTAGCTGGAATTACAGGTACCCGCCATCATGCCGGGCTCTTTTTTGTATTTTTGTAGAGACAGGGTTTCACCACGTTGGCCAGGCTGGTCTCGAACTCCTGACCTCACATGATCTGCCCGCCTTGGACTCTGAAAGTACTGGGATTACAGGCGTGAGCCACCACGCCTGGCCAATACAAAAACTTTTTGATTGTCAATCAAGGGTATGAATCCCGAGGCATGTTTCCAAGGTCACATTCTAGGGTATGATCTAGCAACAGGGTCCAGAAACTGAATATTCTTAATTCCCTGGGAGGACCAACTCTCTATAAAGAATTTGTGCTATATACAATCCAAGAGTATTACAATTTCATTTTATTATAATAAGGAACATCTCTTTCCAGATACATTCCTCCTCCAGGAATCTTCCTCTGGTTTTAAGAGAATCTATCTGGTGAGTAGAAAACCAGAATCCCGGATATTAAATGATGATGTTTGGGGTAAGGAGAGGAATTTCACCAGAGTTCTCAGAACACCTAGAGACATATTTGTTCTGGAACTATACAAAACACTCTGATGGCCAAACTGCTCAGGCTCACCTGCATTTTTTGGTTAAGAATGAATGGGTATTCTCACAGAGTGCTTCTCTGAACTATTGCTTCCTAGGCTGAAAAAACTTTGTTGGAATTTTTCCTTGCAATTTTATTACTAATTAAGCTAATTAGTGTGGTCTCATCTAATTCCAGGGCCTTCCAACTGTTGACAGCCCACAATGTCATCTTTATGATGGGTTTTTAAACATAAATAGATATCCATCTTCCCATCAATGGTTTCAAGACTTTATTTTTTTAAATATGAAGAACCCTGTTTTCAAAAGAACTCTTGCTTAGTATTATAATAGTAAAAACATGAAAAAGCAGGTCTTCTCTGATGGAAATAAGCACAAAAAACTTTTGGCTTAAACTCAGCCACACCCAGCTTATTCCTCCCATTCACCCTTTGGAGATGGCCCAAAAGTCTGAAAGAACACTAAGAACACTTAGAATACCACTGAACTAAATTATATCACAAACTCCCAGCCAGCCGTACTTTTCTACAAAACAAAGTCATGTTGTCCAAGGAAAAACCTCACATTCCAAAAGCATTAGTGTTTGAAGTTTCTCCACTGAGCAAGTCTACTCACCAGGATTGGCTTCAGGATGTCCACGTTGGAATGAAGTACCTGCCCGGCTGCAGCCAGTTTCTCCCTTGGTAGGCCACAAAGCTCGGAAACTTCTTGGTCACCAAGTTGAATCACCTCTTCTGATTTTGATCCGTTGCACAGACTGGTCAAATGTAACTGGTAGCCTTGCAAAAATACCTGGAAGCATTTCATGCAAAGAGAGACAAGCACAACAGGATTATGAAGATCGGAAGCTGGGTCCTTGAAGTCTTTGGGAGAACTTCTTATCGATACAGCTTTGAAGATCTTAAAACAGGTACCATTGCAACAATCCAATGCATCAGGTCTCTTTACTGAACCTCAGAATGTATCAAAGCACAAGGCACAATGACAGGACACTTAAAACCTGCAGGTTGCATTAACTCAATACCTCCCATACTCTTGTCCCTCTTGCAAAGAAAAATCCAGAGTCCAACTCATTTTCTTAAGAGTGGGACACATGATTTGGCAAATAGGAATCCAGAGTCTGAACTCCTGGAACCACTTTCATTAGAGGAACAACATCCTCACTATTTTGCAATTTATGTTGTCTTTAAGTAGTATTGGGCTGAAATATGGGGAGAAAGCATTTATGCTGTTTATCTGTAAGTATAGATATTTAAGTAAGACACAGAACTATGTTCTAACAATTTCAGAATTTGGAATTCTCCATTTTACTTGCCCTAGAGCAGAGTGCCAGAAAGCCAGGCCTCGTATCATCTCATTGAGAGGCCAATTCCAAGTCATTCTTATCTTTTCTTTATACCAAACCCACTAGAGAGCCTCTTCTTGGTCATATTTTACTTAACTGCCTTTCTGGGCCTCAACAATTCTTCTTCATACGTGGTCTAATGGACCACAAGCTTTGAAAGAAGAAGAGCCTATTTATTGCGCTCACTTTGCATCTACAGTGCTGAAACATTATAGCCAGTATTTGTTGAATGAATGAACAATGCAGACTCTTTATTACACCATTACTAACTGCCCTGTTAGTTTAAATTGGTGCAGGCTGCTGTGCTTATAACACAACCTAAGGTAAGCGATGGACCAAAAGCCTCTCAAAACCCATGTAGCTTTTGAAATACAGCAGAGCATTTGGCCTACCATGATTCCCATTAAGTTTTTGCTGACTGCCAGAGACACTCAAGCACACTTCAGTTCTACTTGTTTCTTTAACCAGTCCTTGCCACTAGGCTGTCAGCCTACAGTTAGCGTCTGTGTTTAAGAATACTGACAACAGGCCAGGTGCAGTGGCTTACGCCTGTAATCCCAGCACTTTGGGAGGCCGAGGAGGACGGATCACCTGAGGTCAGGAGTTCAAGACCAGCCTGGCCAACCAACATGGAGAAACCCCATCTCTACTAAAAATACAAAAATTAGCCAGGTGTGGTGGCGCATGCCTGTAATCCCAGCTACTCAGGAGGCTGAGGCAGGAGAATCGCTTGAACCTGGGAGGCAGAGGTTGCAGTGAGCTGAGATCATGCCACAGCACTCCAGCCTGGGCAACAGAGCAAGACTCCAATTCAAAAAAAAAAAGAATACTAACAACAGAGGGCCTTTGTTGATGTTATCTTCTGCCTCTGCCCAATCATGCTTTGTTCCCTTTCCTTTCCTTACACAAGTACTGATCCCAAGAATTTTTCAATAAATGTCTTGTGTGCTCAAAACAAAGAATACTGACAACACAGAAACTCCAAGGACCATTCAAGGACCATCTCCATGCTTAGGATGCCCCTTATTTTAAACTAATTAGATGTGACAGATATGAAATTGGAAGAGGGCAATAGAAATTATGCTAAATGCAACTACTTTCAAAAGCCTGATGCCTTTGGCCCCTCTCCTGACCACACAATTGGTAAACATAAGGCATATTTTCCTAGTTTCAGAAGGGCAAGCAGTAAGCACATTTTTCTAATTTTAAAAATTCTAGATCATGTGAAGCAAAAAGGTTATTTTCAAGAATAAACATTTCCACTACTTCTGCTTCTTGTAAAGACAAGCTAGTATGCAGACATGAGACAGGGGAGGAAGCAGTTCCCCTTTCTGCCAGAGAATATGCTCGAAAAGTATCTCTGAAAAATCAATAACCATGCAAGCTGGGTCTGGTGCTACCCATTGCACAAGAGCTGCCTAATAATGATGCCAGAGGAAGTTTTCTATGATTCTAAAGTTAAAATTCAACAAAAACACTAATATTATTTCCAGATTTTATAGAAATTCCTTTTTTTTTTTTTTTGAGATGGAGTCTCGCTCTGTCACCCAGGCTGGAGTGCCGCAACAGGATCTTGGCTCACTGCAACCTCTGCCTCCCAGGTTCAAATGACTCTCCTGTACTTCAGCCTCACAAGTAGCTGGGACTATAGGCGCATGCCACCATGCTTAGCTAATTTTTGTATTTTAAGTAGAGACGGGTTTTCCCATGTTGGCCAGGGTGGTCTCGAACTCCTGACCTCAAGTGATCTGCCTCCCTTGGCCTCCCAAAGTGCTGGGATTATAGACGTGGGATTATAGACCTTTGAAGTGATCTCGCCCATCCCACCTGAGCTTTGTGACACTAGTCCATTCATTTCTGTCTCCCCAGTGCCATCTCACAGAGCTAAAATTGGAGAGATTTAAAGCCTTATTCCCACAAGCTGCAGGGACTGATCTCCTATTTAATGCAAAGCAAGCAACGGTTCTCAACTCAGTGCCACTGCATCTGGCCCTGATTTTATAAAATTCTTAAAAGTTGGCCGGGCACGGTGGCTCATGCCTGTAATCCCAGCACTTTGGGAGGCCGAGGCGGGCAGATCACGAGGTCAGGAGATCGAGACCATCCTGGCTAACATAATGAAACCCCGTCTCTACAAAAAAATAGAAAAAATTAGCTGGGCTTGGTGGCGGGTGCCTGTAGTCCCAGCTACTCAGGAGGCTGAGGCAGGAGAACGGCATGAACCTGGGAGGTGGAGCTTGCAATGAGCCAAGATCATGCCACTGCATTCCAGCCTGGGTGACAGAGCGAGACTCCATCTCAAAAAAAAAAAAAAAAATTCTTAAAGTCTCCAAATATACCCTTGTCTAAAGTCTCCTGTCTTCAATTTTTTAGACAGAGTTCCTCCAGATCAATAATCCTTAACCATGGTTATTGTCTCAGAACTGTGACTATTTTTTAAGTTTAACTCAACTTAAAATATATCCCTTGTAGAAGGAAGTCATCACAAATGCCAAGTGACAAGCCAGAAATCAATTTTATTTCAACCAGCTGGCCCATGACGCCAGGTTGCATATTCCACTCCTGGATGGTTTGGCAATTCCTGCCTGAATAGGGAAGTAAAATTAAATGAAGTTGAATTCGAACTGCCTCCCTCCCCTTCACCACCATTACGAGGACAGGGGCTTATTCATTTCTTTCTAGTAGCTGCACAACGTAATTGCCATCAGCCCCACTGAGGAAGCTGGAGGCGTCAGCTTACCTTGTGGAGAATGACATCAGCCCTCAGCATCTTGTCCACAGTAGACTTTGGGAGAGACAGGTTATGATACAGGAACCCAGAGAAGGTTTCATTGTCCACCAGGAAATCCTGAAGCTTCAAGTCTATTGAGAAATAGTGTTTCGTTTTTATTTAGTAAGTAACTCCAAAAAAAAAAAAAAAAGAAAAAAGTAGGCACAACGGGACAGTAGAGAAACATATCATAATATTGATGATCAACAGTCGCCTGGCTAAGCGCACACAGGAATGAGACAGGGGAGCATTGCCGTATCAAGAGAGGCATGAAAATATTGCTTTCTGGTAACATGTTGAGCCTCACCCAGCATGTGCTCCTCAACTCAAACAGTGTGATGGTGCCATTACACACACACACACACACACACACACACACACACACACAGCCTTTCCTTTTCTTTTTTTTAATTTTGAGATGGAGTCTCGCCCTGTCGCCCAGGTTGGAGTGCAATGGTGCGATCTCGGCTCACTGCAACCCCCACCTCCCGGGTTCAAGAGATTCTCCTGCCTCAGCCTCCCAAGTAGCTGGGATTACAGGTGTGCACCACCATGCCTGGCTAATTTTTTTTTTTTTAATCTTTAGTACAGACGGGGTTTCACCATGTAGGCAGGCTGGTCTTGAACTCGTGACCTTGTGATCCACCTGCCTAGGCCTCCCAAAGTGCTGGGATTACAGGCGTGACCCACCACACCCAGCCTTTCCTCGCTTTTCAAGCAAGAAGTCAAAACTTTGAAATGATCTCGCCCATCCCACCTGAGCTTTGTCACACTAGTCCATTCATTCCCGTCTCCCCAGCGCCATCTCACAGAGTTAAAATTGGAGAGATTTAAAGCCTTATTCCCACAAGCTGCAGAGACTGATCTCCTATTTAATGCAAAGCAAGCAACGGTTCTCAAACTTAAGTATGCATCAGAATCACCTGGAGGGCTTGTTAAAATGCAAACTGCTGGGCCCCACCCCCAGAGTTTCCAATACAGCAGGCCTGGGATGTGACAGGAGAATCACTTACAGGTGATGCTGATGCTGCTGACCTGGGGACCATGTTTTGGCAAACACTGGCAGAGTGCATTATGCATATCAAAATGCCTTCACAGACATGGTCTCATTTTAATTCCAAACATAAAACATGTGATACAAAGCTCTAAAACCCAGGTCTGCCGGGCTTTAGGAAAACACATAAACATATATTTAAACCATCAGCCCTATTGAATGATTTGATTGCTAAAGGATTTCATACAGAATCTCTCTAAATAATAGGACCTCTTGGTACATTTAGAAAAGGCTTCAATCCAGTGCAGCAAAACAGAAAAAGCACCACTAAGAATCCAGAATTGTAGTCCCTAGAGTTGGAGGCTGTGTCTGGTGGCGTCACTGTGTACTTCATGTCATCTTTTTGAACCTCAGTTTCTTGATCTCCAAAATGAGAGGTTTCTGACCAGATGCTTGGTAGGAGCCCTATGACTCTGAAACAGTATAGTTTTCCCTGACTCATTTGACTGTCTACCTCTCCTCCTTCCAACCCACTCTCCTAACAGCCTAACTTCTTTGTAATAACGATGAAACCAGCTCATCAGGACCACACGAACTGAGTCCACAGGCCCAGGCACTATGCAACCTCTAGAGGGCAAACTTTGCAAACTGAAATCATTTACCGGAAGAGAAACAGGTTTCATGTGAAAATGGGGCTACAGTGTGAGGCTTAATGAGGACAGGAGTTAATCCTCGGAGCTAAGAGGGTCACACGCAGAGATAAAGTAGCAGGAGGGCCTGACAGCCCAGCCAGTCTCTCATCAATGCTGCATGACCCAGGTGTATTCTGCTATAGGCAAACTTCAGTAATATTGAGTTATATAGACAGGACAC
Source organism: Theropithecus gelada (assembly GCF_003255815.1). Taxonomy (NCBI): domain Eukaryota; kingdom Metazoa; phylum Chordata; class Mammalia; order Primates; family Cercopithecidae; genus Theropithecus; species Theropithecus gelada. The sequence goes on along the minus strand of NC_037683.1, from coordinate 36,156,665 downwards.
ATTGAGCAAGATTCACATCGCTAGAGAAATGATTCACTGCTACCCCTCTATGGCTAGCTCCTAGTCATCCCTCATGACAGCCAGTAGCTGTTCCTAGACCCAGTTAGTGTCCCTCAGAATCAGTGCTCCTGCAAACTGCTACGTACCTGATGCTTCCCATCACATATGACTGTACACTGTTACCATCGGGTTCTCTACTACAGTTGTCAAACCTCAGAGCACCTGAGCTTCATTTAGGGAGCATGCTAAAATGCAGTTTCTTGGGCCCAATCCCCAGAAATTCTGAAATAGTGGGTCTACAATGCAGAGACCACAAATCTACATTTTGAATAAGTATCCCTTGCACTTTTAATGTTCAGGGAGGGAGGTGTGAAACCATAGTTTAAGGAACATTGTTTTACTTGCATGCTGCCTCCACGAGACTGTGCCTACAGGATAGGGAATATGTGTTCTCAGTACCACCAGTGCCCAGATCAGACCTGGCACAGAATTACTGCCCAGTGAAGGGTAGCTGAATACTAAATACTAGGAGATGGGATTAGGGCTGGCAAGGTTCCAAAAGTGTCTGAGCACCATCACAGGAGATTTCCTTTTAGCTGATCAGGTCCAGGAAGAGCCCAGGGATGTCAGGACCATCCCCAGGCCACACCCCAGGAGTGAACAGGATGGCTAACCACTAGAACTGCCTTCCCAGGAACAGCAAGCAACATCCGGGGTCACTTTCTGTTCTTGGGAGAACTAGGAAGGAAGGTGTAAGCTGGTGGCTTCAGCTGAGGACTGGTGTGAAAAGGTAGACACTGATCACTGTACAACCGTGGACAAAGCACCACCCTGGGAATCAGAAACCTGGGTTCTATATCCATTTATTTGTCAGGTCATTTCATGTAGTTGTGCCTCCATTGCCTTACCTATAAAATGAAGGGTCAAAAAAGGCCTCTGTGAAACCTCAACAGAAACAGAATACAGGTATTAGCTAACGCTCACTGACTAGGTGGGCCATAGAGTCCTCCTGAGCAGAGCCAGAGCAATACATCATATTGCACCAGGGAACTTCAAAACAGCTCTCTCCTTCCTAAGCAGGGTGGCAGAAGTGTGGGAGGGTGACCCAGGCCACCCTTGCAATGGGCCTAGGTCATCCTGCAACACTCTCCAGACCAGTGAGTGTGCTCAGCATGTTTATAAGACTATTCTGTTCCGAAGATGAGAACATCTGGATGTGATCAAGCTCCAACCTCCTATCAGTGAATCCCCCGATAAGACATAAGAACCCAGAGGCTGATTAAACAGTCAACAACCCTTGGCTGTGCACGTGCATGGTATGGTAGGTTCGCTGGGTGGGGAAGCAGCAGGGAGGGCCAAAGATCCTCAGCTACAAAGAACTTGCAGCCTGATCACGTGGAAATCCACCCGTGTAGGCTTCGAGTCACGCACTAGCACCAACCTGTGTGAAAACAGGAAGGCAACATGGTGTAGTATACTGGTTCTCAAACATGACTGCCTGTTAGACTCAGCTGGGGGCTTCACAAAAATCCCAAAGCCCAGGCCACACCATGGAGCAACTAATGAGAACCGCTAGGGTAAGACCCAGGCATCAGAATTTAATAAAACTTGACTGGGCGCAGTGGCTCACACCTGTAATCCCAGCACTTGGGGAGGCCCGAGGTGGGCGGATCACTTGAGGTCAGGAGTTCGAGATCAGCCTGGTGAAACCCCGTCTCTATTAAACATATCAAAATTAGCTGAGTGTGATGGTGGGTACCTGTAATCCCAGCTACTTGGGAGGCTGAGGCAGGAGAATCACTTGAACCTGGGAGGCGGAGGTTGCACTGAGCAGAGATTGCACCATTGCACTCCAGCCTGGGTGACAGAGCGAGACTCTGTCTCCAAAAAAGAATTTAATAAAACTTCTCAGGTGATTCCAATCAAGTCTGAGAAACAATGATGTGGAGGAAACATCAGGGTTTGGGACCAGAAAAACCTCAATTTGATGCCGTACTCCACTGTGAAATAGCTGTGTGATTGTGAGGAAGTGACTTTACCTCCCTGAGCACAAATTCTCTTACCAATTAACTGAAGGTAATAGTATCCACATTTCAAAGATATGAAGACCAGAGATATTCATCATGGTAGGTGCTCAATATATGGTAATAATTTGTGATTACCAAAAAGATTCTTTCATTCAACTCTACCACTGTACGACACTGCCATTTATAGAAAAGATGGAACACAGTCCCTGCCTTTGAGGAACTTTCAAGGCTGAAAGGGGAGATAAAGAGGCAAATCAATTCAAGAAGGCAGAAGGAAGGATAAGAAAGCCAAAAGGAGACAGTAAATGGAAGCGCTGGCCCAAGATGAGGTTTATCTGTAAGTGCTTTATGGGGAGCAACCAGACTGGAGCCAAGTTCTGAAAAAGGACTGAGTCAAAAATCACTGGGAGCTATGGCTGGACAGGAAGGGGCAAGACCTCTCATGATGACAATGACCAGGGCATTTTGTGGTCATAATGCTATGCACATAGTAGATTCTCAACAAATGAATAAACAAGCAGATAATCAGAGGGGAGATTTCTCAAAACCTCAGATTAGGGTGGTAGGAAGGGGAGAAAAAAGGAGGGGGTGAGGACAGAGTACAGTGGCTTTGTACCTGCTGGTCTCAGTCTTCTCCACTATGTTGCTGGCAGGAAAATGGGTGAAAAGCCAAGAATATCTAGAAAGTCAGATGTCTGAAACATACCTTCTCCTCTGACCTCATCCTCATGACATGGTCCATGAGTCACCTCCTCCAGGAAGCCTGCCCGGGCCTTCCCACCCTCAAGCTGGGTTAAGAGCTGGCTCTTTTTTGTGACTTTCTTTTTTTTTTTGAGACAGAGTTTTGCTCTTTCACCAGGCGTGAAGTGGCCTGCTCTTGGCTCACTGCAACCTCCACCACCTAGGTTCAAGCAATTCTCCTGCCTTGGCCTCCCAAGTAGTAGGAATTACAGGTGCCCACCATCACACCCAACTAATTTTTTTTTGGGTTTTTTTTTGTATTTTTAGTAGAGACAGGGTTTCACCATGTTGGCCAGGCTGGTCTTAAACTCCTGACCTCAGGTGATCCACCCACCTTGGCCTCCCAAAGTGCTAGGATTACAGGTGTGAGCCACCGCGCCCAGCGTTTTGTGACTCTTTTGTGCCCAACATCCTATGTTTCCCACTAGTACCACACAGATCAAGCTGCAGTCACTGTGATATATCCTGCTCCCAGAAGAACAGAAACTCCTTGAGGGCCAGAATTTGTATTTCCAAAGCCAGCAGTGCCTGGCACAGAGGAGGCACTCAGTGAATTGGATGAATGAATGAATGGATGAATGGATGAACTAATAAATGAATGAATACAAATGAGTGAATAAATTAATGACTTGAAGTGATTTGGGGAATTGCCAATTGCAGAGAAGTAAATTCACCTTGCAGTGAGTTAGGGAAAAGATGAAGCAGGACATGAACTTGAAACAAACCAGGTGAAGAGGACACAAGAGTTCCGCTAAGCCCACTCAGCTGCGTCAGCCCAGGTCAACAGGACAGAGGAAGGCTGAGTTAATTAAATGATAAAAATGGAGATGACAATGGCATCTGCCTCATTGGGCTGAGCTAGGTGTTAAATGAGAAAATGCACCTGCAGACCTAGTATAATCCAGGCAATGAGTAAGGTACCAGGTAAAGGATGGCTAATATCTTCATTTTCAGGAATGACTGATCTGAACAGATTTGTGGCTAATTTAACCGTAAAGCATATTCAGAATAGACAAGACACAGAAGTGGCTTTGGCAGCTAAGTTGAGATGTTGAATTTGTGATCTAACGTATGCACATGTGTGTATGTGTGTGCATATGTATGTGTGTATTACAATACATATTAGCCTGGCTGAGTTCCTAAGACAGAGTTATTGAGTTCTTTCTGCTGATACTATCTATAAGGTAAAGGAAAGGTTGAAGCTGACTGATTTGTCTATTCATAACTTTATAAAAGAATAAATAAATCTAATATTTTACAGGGAATCACCAGGAATGATCATATCTGCCAGTCACTGGAAGGACAGATATAGGTGGAAGGTGACCTGGACAAAAGACCAATCATTCCACACAAGACAGGGAATACTTCCTGAACAGGATAGTCATTTAGCCATTTAACTTTGGCCAACGAGTTAATGCAGACCTGGATTTTATAATCAGTAAAATGTGTGGGTTGGAGAAGATGATCTCTGAGGTCTTCTCAACCTGACATTGAAAGGAACACAGGGCAAAACAAAATCAGCACTGGATGCAGCATCGGAGGGTCTGAATTCAAGAGTCAGCTCTGCCATTTCCTGACTGTGTAATCATGAAGCTTACTTTCCCCCTTATTTAAATCTCCTTAAGCCTCAGTTTCCTTGGATATAAAATGAGGCTAATACAGCACTTTGGGAAGCCGAGATGGGCGGATCAACTGAGGTTGGGAGTTCGAGACCAGCCTGACCAACATGAAGAAACCTCATCTCTACTAAAAATACAAAATTAGCCGGGTGTGGTGGTGCATGCCTGTAATCCCAGCTACTCGGGAGGCTGAGGCAGGAGAATTGCTTGAACCTGGGAGGCAGAGGTTGCAGTGAGCTGAGATTGCGCCATTGCAATCCTGCCTGGGCAACAAGAGTGACACTCTGTCTCAAAAAAAAAAAAAAGAAAAAGGGGGCTGATAACATTCACAGGTTGTTGCGCAAACCAAAGATCAAGAACGTGAACGTGCTCTTTCAGCGGAAAAAGCTGACTTGCTCCAAGTGTTTGCTCGGGTAACTGGAAGGTATGACCTCTGTCACAGGATGCAGAGCCGGGCTACTGCTGCCAGCAGAAGAGAAAGTCACTATCCAGCAGAAGGTCAGGAGAGCTCTCCCACCACAGTTTCTTCAATACAGAGCAAAATACTCGATCTGCTGAGCTCAGCCTCCTTGGTTTTGCCTGGAGGAGCAGTGGCCTACCAACTAGCCAAGAGCTTCGCTGTGTGCACCATAAAGTGGGGCAAAGGAAAGGAAAAAGCACAAAGCACAGGTGAAATGTGTGTTTGTGGGCTGGGGAAGAAACGAGGCAGAACCCTCAGTTTCTTGCCACACATCTAAGCCTCTGGGACCAAGCTGAGGAACGCACTTGCACGTGCAGGCGGAGGGGTGTGACGTGGGGTGGGGGCGAGGTCCTGCTTTCCCAGCCATTCAGTGTTCCTTCAGTTCTCTGAGCATAGAGGACCAGGAAGGTGGGAGGAGGGAAGAGAGGGAGGAAAGGGGTTAGGCTGTCTGCGGGGAGGCAAGAGAAGAAGGAGGAGAGGAGAGGAGGGAGGGCAGCTCAGGAAGGCGGAGGAGGGAAGCCGTTTGCTGAGCTGAGTTGAGCTGAGCCAGACAGGGTTACTCTCGGTCAGTGCCCTCCAGTCCCCAGCTCGGGTTTCAAGATCTCTGTCTTCTCTTTTGCTCAACATGAAAAGGAACCAAAGCAATCAGCTGCTTTAGAAGTGGGTGGAGGAGGCAAATGAAAAAACAGAAGTAGGGAAAATCACATCAGTATCCCAGGTCCAGATGTCTTCTTCAATGGACCCCCTGGGGTGGGGGTGGGGGTGGGGTGGGGGTCTCCCAGCCTGCTAGGAGCTGTCAACTGGGCAGGGCCTGGGAGGGGGAGGCAAATTCTAACTCGTGGTTTTAATCACACTGAGCTTGTCCAGCCTTATAAATAAGACCTTGAAACTTCTCTGCTACACAAGGGCTGGTAACAAATACAGTCCAGTGGCTTTATGGTATTTTTTAGTGTTTTGTTTTCCTGATGCTCTGCTGTCTTCTTGAAGAACAGATGCTGCCTGCTTCACCAATAGCTGAACACTCTCTGGGAAGACCAGGTTGGTGGGTGCTCAGGAGAAGGGGTGAGGCAGGGTGATGCAGCTGCTCCTTCAGGTGACTCCTTAGGGCAGGGGAGAGTAGGCCAGGGGTGTGTGGTACACGCAGCCTAAGGACACCCATGCTGTTCATCCCAGCCTGGGCTTTCCAACCCAGGAGACGCTTCCTTCTCTACAGAGAAGGCTTGCCAAGGGATACCAAGACAGACCTGAAAAAACTCAGTTCCAGAAATTTCCAGTTACATGACCTTGGGAAAGTCAGTTAGGCTCTCTGAGGGCCCCTATAAAACGGCTTGAGGGAGTGGCTCCAGTCCCTTCTGCCAGTTGAGGAAATGCTGTTTGCCCCCTCCTAAGAATGCAGCAACAAGGCACCATCCTGGAAGCAGAGAGCAGCCCTCACCAGACACCAAACCTGCCCACACCTTGATTTTGGATTTCCCAGCCTCCAGAACTGTGAGAAGTCAATTTCTACTCACTCTCAAGAATTTTCTTCTAGCAGCACAAACAGAATAAGACAATACCCACGTCTTACTGAGAAGAGGGAAGGTGGGAGAGGTTGCTGGAAGCCCCTAGAATGAGGGTTGAAGACCCTGAATGTAACAAGTCCCCCAAAGAGCCAGTGCAGCCCCAGAGGGAAAGGATGTCCTGGTCACACTGGCCAGGGCGTGGAAGGGCACAGTCAGGCTGGCTTGGAAGCTCAGAAGGAAGTGGAAGATAACACTAAGACATAACATTGACCCAAATGAATTTTGGATCTGAACAGAAAGAGAAGAAGAAACAAAGAACCAACATCAGAAAAAGAAAGAAGATAGCTGAGAAGAAAACTCTGCCTGAAGACCAGAGAGGCAGAAAGATGAGAGGACACGTGGAAGACAAAAGGAGTGAAGAGAAGGTAAGAGATAGAAAGTATGAAGAAACAGAGTCCAGAATCAGGAAAGACTACATCAAACAGAAGAGGCAGAGAGAAAAAGAAAAGAGAGTTTGAGGCATTGAGTTCTCAAGGATGAGCTGGTCTCTGACTGAAAAAAGGGGCCAGACACTTCAAACACCACACAACATGGGACTAGAATCAGCCTGCAGGGCCCTGAGAAGTCCAGGCACAAAGAGAATGGAAAAAAGATGAGTTTACAAGTTAGGGATGAGATCCTTCCTAAGGCTGGTCTAAGGAAGAATTAACATGCACAATGTATAAATAGTTTAATTTTTTTCTAACTTTTAAAATTAACGGGCCGGACGCAGTGACTCAAGCCTGTAATCCCAGCACTTTGGGAGGCCCAGACGGGCGGATCACGAGGTCAGGAGATCGAGACCATCCTGGCTAACCCGGTGAAACCCCATCTCTACTAAAAAATACAAAAAACTAGCCGGGCGGGGTGGCAGGCACCTGTAGTCCCAGCTACTCGGGAGGCTGAGGCAGGAGAATGGCATAAACCCGGGAGGTGGAGATTGCAGTGAGCTGAGATCCGGCCACTGCACTCCAGCCCTAGCGACAGAGCGAGACTCTATCTCAAAAATAAATAAAATAAATAAATAAATAAATAAATAAATAAATAAATAAAAATTAACAAAATGTATTAAGGGACATAGTAGTGCTTTGTGGGCATAGAAAAGTGACTCATATTTACTAAGCATTAGGCACACTATTAGCATTATTTTCCAGAATCTTTAAGAACAGCTTGTAAACAAAGGTATTATTATTATTCCCATTTTTCAAATGAGGAAACAGATCTGGAGAATATCTTGCTCAGAGTCATAGAACAAACAAGTGGTAAATTTGAACCCAGACAGCTTTGACTGCAAAACTTTGGTTCTTTCCACTATATCAGCAAAGTAATGATATGTTTTAAAAATGCTTCATCATGATTTTGGCCTCAAAAGCTGGGGATGGCACCTATGCTTCCTAATGTTGGAATAAGCAACATGGCAGCATAGTGTGGGGAGAAAATGCTGAGCCTGGGAGTCAGACAGACCCCGATTCAATGTACAGCTTTACTCTGTAATCTTGGACAACAGATATTACCCTTTTAAGCCTCAGTTTCCTCACCAATGAAATGGAGATAATAATACCAATTTGCCCCTGCTAGTGCTGTTTGAAGCCTTCAATGTAATAATATATGAAAAGTGCAAAATGGCATCATTATCCGGTGCAACTCAGTCTGTTGAACAGTGTCACTGAGATTGCCTTTTGGTGCCTCAATGCAACAGTGACGAGAGGACCAGAAATGGGAAAGCTTTCAATGAGAAACAAACTGGACTCCCAAATTGCTCTTTGCCACCCACAGAATAAATAAACCTTATGTTGGAAAAGCAGGAGACATGCAACACTGTTCTTGATGTTAAGAATTCAAAACCTTTTGGCCGGGCGCGGTGGCTCAAGCCTGTAATCCCAGCACTTTGGGAGGCCGAGACGGGCGGATCACGAGGTCAGGAGATCGAGACCATCCTGGCGAACACGGTGAAACCCCGTCTCTACTAAAAAATACAAAAAACTAGCCGGGCGAGGCGGCGGGCGCCTGTAGTCCCAGCTACTCGGGAGGCTGAGGCAGGAGAATGGCGTAAACCCGGGGGACGGAGCTTGCAGTGAGCTGAGATCCGGCCACTGCACTCCAGCCCGGGCGACAGAGCCAGACTCCGTCTCAAAAAAAAAAAAAAAAAAAAAGAATTCAAAACCTTTTAAAGGCAGTCTGATATTTGTGGGGGTTCATGCTGTTCTGTAATCGAATGCAATTGTGTTTTCTATTCGTGTCTGAGTAAAGCTGACCTTTGATTTGATTTAGTTCAAGCAATATTTCAACATTGCAGTGGAGCATTGCACCCCACCCCCACCTGCTTACAGCCCAGCTGGGGCCAGGCCCTTGCCCTGGATGGAAATCAAGGACCTGGTTTCTGAGATGCAGCCTGGCTTTGACAGGTCTGGGAAAACTCATGGTACGTGGAAAGGTTTCAAAACATAATTCTAAGGCCTCAAATCAAAACTTTTGACAAGTGCATACATATAGAATGTGAATTGCAATCACCTAAAGATTTCAAAGAATTTCCATTTTGATGACATTATGTTGACACGTGTGTCACCAGATCTCCCAACAAGATGACACACTGGGGGTCCACAAGGACAGAAAATATAGTCTGAGGCTGCAACCTCAACTTTAGCGGCTGCCTGAATGGGTGAGGGGGTTCAGGCGGAAAATGAGAAGTGACTGTGAGTCACAGGTTGTTCTTTCTAGATGGGCCTTGGGAAACATTCCAACAGTGCCTGAAGACAGGAAGGGGAGTGAATCCGGCATTTCTTTCCAAAGCCCTCTTGTCTCCTTTCTCATCCCAGCGAGCCCATACCCCATGTCCTGTGACTTTAGGGAAGCTTCTGGCTACCCAGAGCTGCTCTCTTTAGGATATAACAACAACAGAGCATGAGAAACTGGAATTCTGGTCTTACTACTGCCGCTTGCCAGCTGTGCTTTCTTCGGCAAGTTACTTGGCCTCTCTGAACTTCAGTTCCTTCATGTGAGTATCCCCTATTTTACGATGATTGTGAAAAAGCAGTGAGCTAAAGAACAAGCCTGGTGGTACCTATGCTGGGCCAGGCACTGTACTAAGTGCTTCCCCTTATTAGTCCATTAATTTGCCACAACAGTCCTGAGGGAGGTACTACTGTTATCCCATTTTGAGGAAACTGAGGCACAGAGATGTATGGAATTATCCATGGTTACACAGCTGATAAGCATCAAGCCAAGATTTGAACCTAGGGCAATCTGGCTGCCAAGTCTGTTCTCTTAACAACAAATTGTATTTCCCAGGGAATATTTACAAGACGTTAATTTTCTACCCACTTCCTTCAACTCCCTGCCACAGCCAACTATCTTGCCATGTCACCAAAGCCACCCTGCTCCCTGGAGCTCATATCTTTTTGATTTTCAAAAATCAAACCAGAATCAAAGGTCCAGAATCAAACCCCACTGAGTCCTTAGTACTATCAGTAAATCCGACAGCCAGAGAGGCATGACCCTTTTCCCTAAGTAAAATCCAGTATAACTCCGGGGACTAACTTCCAAAAAGTATTAGTCACAGCCATATCACAAAGGTCAAACAGGCCGGGCATGGTGGCTCACACCTGTAATCCCAGCACTTTGGGAGGCTGACGCACCTGACGTCAGGAGTTTAACATGACAAACATGGTCAGGAGTTCAATTGGTCAACACGGCATAAACCCCGTCTCCACTAAAAAATATAAAAATTAGGCAGGCATGGTGGCTAGTGCCTGTAATCCTAGCTATTCAGGAGGCTGAGGCAGGAAGAATTGATTAAACCCAGGAGGCAGAGGTTGCAGTGAGCCAAGATCGTGCCACTGCACTCACGCCAGCCTGGGTGACAGAGTGGGACTCCGTCTCAAAAAAAAAAAAAAAAAAAAAAAAAGGCCGGGCGCAGTGGTTCATGCCTGTAATCTCAGTACTTTGGGAGGCTAAGGTAGGTGGATCACGAGGTCAGGAGTTCGAGACCGGCCTGACCAACATGGTGAAACCCCGTCTCTACTAAAAATACAAAAATTAGCAGCGTGTGGTGGCGGGCGCCTGTTATCCCAGCTACTCGGGAGGCTGAGGCAGGAGAATCACTTGAATCCGGGAGGCAGAGGTTGCAGTGAGCTGAGATCGCACCACTGTACTCCAGCCTGTGCGACAGAGCAAGACTCCATCTCAAAAAAAAAAAAAAAAGGAATATTTT